>NW_027616772.1:0-191483 GCF_964187855.1 Myxine glutinosa
AACACAAGTGCGAAAAGTGGTTTTTCAACACTAACACAAGTGCGAAAAGTGGTTTTTCAACACTAACACAAGTGCGAAAAGTGGTTTTTCAACACTAACACAAGTGCAAAAAGTGGTTTTTCAACACTAACACAAGTGCGAAAGGTGTTTTTTCAACACTAACACAAGTGCAAAAAGTGTTTTTTCCACACTAATACAAGTGCAAAAGTGGTTTCCTGCACCAACACAAGTGCGAAAAGTGGTTTTTCAACACTAACACAAGTGCGAAAAGTGGTTTTTCAACACTATCACAAGTGCAAAAGTGGTTTCCTGCACCAACACAAGTGCGAAAAGTGGTTTTTCAACACTAACACAAGTGCGAAAAGTGGTTTTTCAACACTAACACAAGTGCGAAAAGTGGTTTCCTGCACCAACACAAGTGCGAAAAGTGGTTTTTCAACACTAACACAAGTGCGAAAAGTGGTTTTTCAACACTAACACAAGTGCAAAAAGTGGTTTTTCAACACTAACACAAGTGCAAAAAGTGGTTTTTCAACACTAACACAAATGCGAAAAGTGTTTTTTCAACACTAACACAAGTGCGAAAAGTGTTTTTTCCACACTAATACAAGTGCAAAAGTGGTTTCCTGCACCAACACAAGTGCGAAAAGTGTTTTTTCCACACTAATACAAGTGCAAAAGTGGTTTCCTGCACCAACACAAGTGCGAAAAGTGGTTTTTCAACACTAACACAAGTGCGAAAAGTGGTTTTACCACACTAATACAAGTGCGAAAAGTGGTTTTTCCACACTAATACAAGTGCAAAAGTGGTTTCCTGCACCAACACAAGTGCGAAGAGTGGTTTTTCAACACTAACACAAGTGCGAAAAGTGGTTTTTCAACACTAACACAAGTGCGAAAAGTGGTTTTTCAACACTAACACAAGTGCGAAAAGTGGTTTTTCAACACTAACACAAGTGCGAAAAGTGGTTTTTCAACACTATCACAAGTGCAAAAGTGGTTTCCTGCACCAACACAAGTGCGAAAAGTGGTTTTTCAACACTAACGCAAGTGCGAAAAGTGGTTTTTGAACACTAACACAAGTGCGAAAAGTGGTTTTTCCACACTAATACAAGTGCAAAAAGTGGTTTCCTGCACCAACACAAGTGCAAAAAGTGGTTTTTCAACACTAACACAAGTGCGAAAAGTGGTTTTTCAACACTAACACAAGTGCGAAAAGTGGTTTTTCAACACTATCACAAGTGCAAAAGTGGTTTCCTGCACCAACACAAGTGCGAAAAGTGGTTTTTCAACACTAACACAAGTGCGAAAAGTGGTTTTTCAACACTAACACAAGTGCGAAAAGTGTTTTTTCCACACTAATACAAGTGCAAAAGTGGTTTCCTGCACCAACACAAGTGCGAAAAGTGGTTTTTCAACACTAACACAAGTGCGAAAAGTGGTTTTTCAACACTAACACAAGTGCAAAAAGTGGTTTTTCAACACTAACACAAGTGCAAAAAGTGGTTTTTCAACACTAACACAAATGCGAAAAGTGTTTTTTCAACACTAACACAAGTGCGAAAAGTGGTTTTTCAACACTAACACAAGTGCGAAAAGTGGTTTTTCAACACTATCACAAGTGCAAAAAGTGTTTTTTCCACACTAATACAAGTGCGAAAAGTGGTTTTTCAACACTAACACAAGTGCAAAAAGTGGTTTTTCAACACTAACACAAATGCGAAAAGTGTTTTTTCAACACTAACACAAGTGCGAAAAGTGTTTTTTCCACACTAATACAAGTGCAAAAGTGGTTTCCTGCACCAACACAAGTGCGAAAAGTGGTTTTTCAACACTAACACAAGTGCGAAAAGTGGTTTCCTGCACCAACACAAGTGCGAAAAGTGGTTTTTCAACACTAACACAAGTGCGAAAAGTGGTTTTACCACACTAATACAAGTGCGAAAAGTGGTTTTTCCACAATAATACAAGTGCAAAAGTGGTTTCCTGCACCAACACAAGTGCGAAAAGTGGTTTTTCAACACTAACACAAGTGCGAAAAGTGGTTTTTCAACACCAACACAAGTGCGAAAAGTGGTTTTTCCACACTAATACAAGTGCAAAAGTGGTTTCCTGCACCAACACAAGTGCGAAAAGTGGTTTTTCAACACTAACACAAGTGCGAAAAGTGGTTTTTCAACACTATCACAAGTGGGAAAAGTGGTTTTTCAACACTAACACAAGTGCGAAAAGTGGTTTTTCAACACTATCACAAATGCAAAAAGTGTTTTTTCCACACTAATACAAGTGCAAAAGTGGTTTCCTGCACCAACACAAGTGCGAAAAGTGGTTTTTCAACACTAACACAAGTGCGAAAAGTGGTTTTTCAACACTAACACAAGTGCGAAAAGTGGTTTCTCAACACTAACACAAGTGCGAAAAGTGGTTTTTCAACACTAACACAAGTGCGAAAAGTGTTTTCTCCACACTAATACAAGTGCAAAAGTGGTTTCCTGCACCAACACAAGTGCGAAAAGTGGTTTTTCAACACGAACAAGTGCGAAAAGTGGTTTTTCAACACTATCACAAATGCAAAAAGTGTTTTTTCCACACTAATACAAGTGCAAAAGTGGTTCCCTGCACCAACACAAGTGCGAAAAGTGGTTTTTCAACACTAACGCAAGTGCGAAAAGTGGTTTTTCAACACTAACACAAGTGCGAAAAGTGGTTTTTCCACACTAATATAAGTGCAAAAGTGGTTTCCTGCACCAACACAAGTGCGAAAAGTGGTTTTTCAACACTAACACAAGTGCGAAAAGTGGTTTTTCAACACTAACACAAGTGCGAAAAGCGGTTTTTCAACACTAACACAAGTGCAAAAAGTGGTTTTTCAACACTAACACAAGTGCGAAAGGTGTTTTTTCAACACTAACACAAGTGCAAAAAGTGTTTTTGCCACACTAATACAAGTGCAAAAGTGGTTTCCTGCACCAACACAAGTGCGAAAAGTGGTTTTTCAACACTAACACAAGTGCAAAAAGTGGTTTTTCAACACTAACACAAGTGCGAAAAGTGGTTTTTCAACACTAACACAAGTGCGAAAAGTGGTTTTTCCACACTAATACAAGTGCAAAAGTGGTTTCCTGCACCAACACAAGTGCGAAAAGTGGTTTTTCAACACTAACACAAGTGCGAAAAGTGGTTTTTTAACACTATCACAAGTGCAAAAAGTGTTTTTCCACACTAATACAAGTGCAAAAGTGGTTTCCTGCACCAACACAAGTGCGAAAAGTGGTTTTTCAACACTAACACAAGTGCGAAAAGTGTTTTTTCCACACTAATACAAGTGCAAAAGTGGTTTCCTGCACCAACACAAGTGCGAAAAGTGGTTTTTCAACACTAACACAAGTGCGAAAAGTGGTTTTTCAACACTAACACAAGTGTGAAAAGTGGTTTTTCCACACTAATACAAGTGCAAAAAGTGTTTTTCCACACTAATGCAAGTGCAAAAGTGGTTTCCTGCACCACCACAAGTGCGAAAAGTGGTTTTTCAACACTAACACAAGTGCGAAAAGTGGTTTTTTCCACACTAATACAAGTGCAAAAGTGGTTTCCTGCACCAACACAAGTGCGACAAGTGGTTTTTCAACACTAACACAAGTGCGAAAAGTGGTTTTTCAACACTAACACAAGTGCGAAAAGTGGTTTTTCAACACTAACACAAGTGCGAAAAGTGGTTTTTCAACACTATCACAAATGCAAAAAGTGTTTTTTCCACACTAATACAAGTGCAAAAGTGGTTTCCTGCACCAACACAAGTGCGAAAAGTGGTTTTTCAACACTAACACAAGTGCGAAAAGTGGGTTTTCAACACTAACACAAGTTCGAAAAGTGGTTTTTCAACACTAACACAAGTGCGAAAAGTGGTTTCTCAACACTAACACAAGTGCGAAAAGTGGTTTTTCAACACTAACACAAGTGCGAAAAGTGTTTTCTCCACACTAATACAAGTGCAAAAGTGGTTTCCTGCACCAACACAAGTGCGAAAAGTGGTTTTTCAACACGAACAAGTGCGAAAAGTGGTTTTTCAACACTATCACAAATGCAAAAAGAGTTTTTTCCACACTAATACAAGTGCAAAAGTGGTTCCCTGCACCAACACAAGTGCGAAAAGTGGTTTTTCAACACTAACGCAAGTGCGAAAAGTGGTTTTTCAACACTAACACAAGTGCGAAAAGTGGTTTTTCCACACTAATACAAGTGCAAAAGTGGTTTCCTGCACGAACACAAGTGCGAAAAGTGGTTTTTCAACACTAACACAAGTGCGAAAAGTGGTTTTTCCACACTAATACAAGTGCAAAAGTGGTTTCCTGCACCAACACAAGTGCGAAAAGTGGTTTTTCAACACTAACACAAGTGTGAAAAGTGGTTTTTCAACACTAACACAAGTGCGAAAAGCGGTTTTTCAACACTAACACAAGTGCAAAAAGTGGTTTTTCAACACTAACACAAGTGCGAAAGGTGTTTTTTCAACACTAACACAAGTGCAAAAAGTGTTTTTGCCACACTAATACAAGTGCAAAAGTGGTTTCCTGCACCAACACAAGTGCGAAAAGTGGTTTTTCAACACTAACACAAGTGCAAAAAGTGGTTTTTCAACACTAACACAAGTGCGAAAAGTGGTTTTTCAACACTAACACAAGTGCGAAAAGTGGTTTTTCCACACTAATACAAGTGCAAAAGTGGTTTCCTGCACCAACACAAGTGCGAAAAGTGGTTTTTCAACACTAACACAAGTGCGAAAAGTGGTTTTTTAACACTATCACAAGTGCAAAAAGTTTTTCCACACTAATACAAGTGCAAAAGTGGTTTCCTGCACCAACACAAGTGCGAAAAGTGGTTTTTCAACACTAACACAAGTGCGAAAAGTGTTTTTTCCACACTAATACAAGTGCAAAAGTGGTTTCCTGCACCAACACAAGTGCGAAAAGTGGTTTTTCAACACTAACACAAGTGCGAAAAGTGGTTTTTCAACACTAACACAAGTGTGAAAAGTGGTTTTTCCACACTAATACAAGTGCAAAAGTGGTTTCCTGCACCAACACAAGTGCAAAAAGTGTTTTTCCACACTAATGCAAGTGCAAAAGTGGTTTCCTGCACCACCACAAGTGCGAAAAGTGGTTTTTCAACACTAACACAAGTGCGAGAAGTGGTTTTTCCACACTAATACAAGTGCAAAAGTGGTTTCCTGCACCAACACAAGTGCGACAAGTGGTTTTTCAACACTAACACAAGTGCGAAAAGTGGTTTTTCAACACTAACACAAGTGCGAAAAGTGGTTTTTCAACACTAACACAAGTGCGAAAAGTGGTTTTTCAACACTAACACAAGTGCGAAAAGTGGTTTTTCAACACTAATACAAGTGCAAAAGTGGTTTCCTGCACCAACACAAGTGCGAAAAGTGGTTTTTCAACACTAACAAGTGCGAAAAGTGGTTTTTCAACACTAACAAGTGCGAAAAGTGGTTTTTCAACACTATCACAAATGCAAAAAGTGTTTTTTCCACACTAATACAAGTGCAAAAGTGGTTTCCTGCACCAACACAAGTGCGAAAAGTGGTTTTCCAACACTAACGCAAGTGCGAAAAGTGGTTTTTCAACACTAACACAAGTGCGAAAAGTGGTTTTTCCACACTAATACAAGTGCAAAAAGTGGTTTCCTGCACCAACACAAGTGCAAAAAGTGGTTTTTCAACACTAACACAAGTGCGAAAAGTGGTTTTTCAACACTAACACAAGTGTGAAAAGTGGTTTTTCAACACTATCACAAGTGCAAAAGTGGTTTCCTGCACCAACACAAGTGCGAAAAGTGGTTTTTCAACACTAATACAAGTGCGAAAAGTGGTTTTTCAACACTAACACAAGTGCGAAAAGTGGTTTTTCAACACTAACACAAGTGCGAAAAGTGGTTTCCTGCACCAACACAAGTGCGAAAAGTGGTTTTTCAACACTAACACAAGTGCGAAAAGTGGTTTTTCAACACTAACACAAGTGCAAAAAGTGGTTTTTCAACACCAACACAAGTGCAAAAAGTGGTTTTTCAACACTAACACAAATGCGAAAAGTGTTTTTTCAACACTAACACAAGTGCGAAAAGTGTTTTTTCCACACTAATACAAGTGCAAAAGTGGTTTCCTGCACCAACACAAGTGCGAAAAGTGTTTTTTCCACACTAATACAAGTGCAAAAGTGGTTTCCTGCACCAACACAAGTGCGAAAAGTGGTTTTTCAACACTAACACAAGTGCGAAAAGTGGTTTTACCACACTAATACAAGTGCGAAAAGTGGTTTTTCCACACTAATACAAGTGCAAAAGTGGTTTCCTGCACCAACACAAGTGCGAAGAGTGGTTTTTCAACACTAACACAAGTGCGAAAAGTGGTTTTTCAACACTAACACAAGTGCGAAAAGTGGTTTTTCAACACTAACACAAGTGCGAAAAGTGGTTTTTCAACACTAACACAAGTGCGAAAAGTGGTTTTTCAACACTATCACAAGTGCAAAAGTGGTTTCCTGCACCAACACAAGTGCGAAAAGTGGTTTTTCAACACTAACGCAAGTG
Source organism: Myxine glutinosa (assembly GCF_964187855.1). NCBI lineage: Eukaryota > Metazoa > Chordata > Myxini > Myxiniformes > Myxinidae > Myxine > Myxine glutinosa. Next base: position 6,601 of record NW_027616772.1, read on the forward strand.
CGAAAAGTGGTTTTTCAACACTAACACAAGTGCGAAAAGTGGTTTTTCCACACTAATACAAGTGCAAAAAGTGGTTTCCTGCACCAACACAAGTGCAAAAAGTGGTTTTTCAACACTAACACAAGTGCGAAAAGTGGTTTTTCAACACTAACACAAGTGCGAAAAGTGGTTTTTCAACACTATCACAAGTGCAAAAGTGGTTTCCTGCACCAACACAAGTGCGAAAAGTGGTTTTTCAACACTAACACAAGTGCGAAAAGTGGTTTTTCAACACTAACACAAGTGCGAAAAGTGTTTTTTCCACACTAATACAAGTGCAAAAGTGGTTTCCTGCACCAACACAAGTGCGAAAAGTGGTTTTTCAACACTAACACAAGTGCGAAAAGTGGTTTTTCAACACTAACACAAGTGCAAAAAGTGGTTTTTCAACACTAACACAAGTGCAAAAAGTGGTTTTTCAACACTAACACAAATGCGAAAAGTGTTTTTTCAACACTAACACAAGTGCGAAAAGTGGTTTTTCAACACTAACACAAGTGCGAAAAGTGGTTTTTCAACACTATCACAAGTGCAAAAAGTGTTTTTTCCACACTAATACAAGTGCGAAAAGTGGTTTTTCAACACTAACACAAGTGCGAAAAGTGGTTTTTCCACACTAATACAAGTGCGAAAAGTGGTTTTTCCACACTAATACAAGTGCGAAAAGTGGTTTTTCAACACTAACACAAGTGCAAAAGTGGTTTCCTGCACCAACACAAGTGCGAAAAGTGGTTTTTCCACACTAATACAAGTGCAAAAGTGGTTTCCTGCACCAACACAAGTGCGAAAAGTGGTTTTTCAACACTAACGCAAGTGCGAAAAGTGGTTTTTCAACACTAACACAAGTGCGAAAAGTGGTTTTTCAACACTAACAGAAGTGCAAAAAGTGGTTTTTCCACACTAATACAAGTGCAAAAGTGGTTTCCTGCACCAACACAAGTGCGAAAAGTGGTTTTTCAACACTAACACAAGTGCGAAAAGTGGTTTTTCAACACTATCACAAGTGCAAAAAGTGTGTTTTCCACACTAATACAACTGCAAAAGTGGTTTCCTGCACCAACACAAGTGCGAAAAGTGGTTTTTCAACACTAACACAAGTGCAAAAAGTGGTTTTTCAACACTAACACAAGTGCGAAAAGTGGTTTTTCCACACTAATACAACTGCAAAAGTGGTTTCCTGCACCAACACAAGTGCAAAAAGTGGTTTTTCAACACTAACACAAGTGCGAAAAGTGGTTTTTCAACACTAACACAAGTGCGAAAAGTGGTTTTGCCACACTAATACAACTGCAAAAGTGGTTTCCTGCACCAACACAAGTGCGAAAAGTGGTTTTTCAACACTAACACAAGTGCGAAAAGTGGTTTTTCAACACTAACACAAGTGCGAAAAGTGGTTTTTCAACACTAACACAAGTGCGAAAAGTGGATTTTCTACATTAATACAAGTGCAAAAGTGGTTTCCTGCACCAACACAAGTGCGAAAAGTGGTTTTTCAACACTAACACAAGTGCGAAAAGTGGTTTTTCCACACTAATACAAGTGCAAAAGTGGTTTCCTGCACCAACACAAGTGCGAAAAGTGGTTTTTCAACACTAACACAAGTGCGAAAAGTGGTTTTTCAACACTAACACAAGTGCGAAAAGTGGTTTTTCAACACTAACACAAGTGCAAAAAGTGGTTTTTCAACACTAACACAAGTGCGAAAGGTGTTTTTTCAACACTAACACAAGTGCAAAAAGTGTTTTTTCCACACTAATACAAGTGCAAAAGTGGTTTCCTGCACCAACACAAGTGCGAAAAGCGGTTTTTCAACACTAACACAAGTGCGAAAAGTGGTTTTTCAACACTAACACAAGTGCGAAAAGTGGTTTTTCAACATTAACACAAGTGCGAAAAGTGGTTTTTCCACACTAATAACACAAGTGCAAAAAGTGGTTTTTCCACACTAATACAAGTGCAAAAGTGGTTTCCTGCACCAACACAAGTGCGAAAAGTGGTTTTTCAACACTAACACAAGTGCAAAAAGTGGTTTTTCAACACTAACACAAGTGCGAAAAGCGGTTTTTCAACACTAACACAAGTGCAAAAAGTGGTTTTTCAACACTAACACAAGTGCGAAAGGTGTTTTTTCAACACTAACACAAGTGCAAAAAGTGTTTTTGCCACACTAATACAAGTGCAAAAGTGGTTTCCTGCACCAACACAAGTGTGAAAAGTGGTTTTTCAACACTAACACAAGTGCAAAAAGTGGTTTTTCAACACTAACACAAGTGCGAAAAGTGGTTTTTCAACACTAACACAAGTGCGAAAAGTGGTTTTTCCACACTAATACAAGTGCAAAAGTGTTTTCCTGCACCAACACAAGTGCGAAAAGTGGTTTTTCAACACTAACACAAGTGCGAAAAGTGGTTTTTTAACACTATCACAAGTGCAAAAAGTGTTTTTCCACACTAATACAAGTGCAAAAGTGGTTTCCTGCACCAACACAAGTGCGAAAAGTGGTTTTTCAACACTAACACAAGTGCGAAAAGTGTTTTTTCCACACTAATACAAGTGCAAAAGTGGTTTCCTGCACCAACACAAGTGCGAAAAGTGGTTTTTCAACACTAACACAAGTGCGAAAAGTGGTTTTTCAACACTAACACAAGTGTGAAAAGTGGTTTTTCCACACTAATACAAGTGCAAAAGTGGTTTCCTGCACCAACACAAGTGCAAAAAGTGTTTTTCCACACTAATGCAAGTGCAAAAGTGGTTTCCTGCACCACCACAAGTGCGAAAAGTGGTTTTTCAACACTAACACAAGTGCGAAGAGTGGTTTTTCCACACTAATACAAGTGCAAAAGTGGTTTCCTGCACCAACACAAGTGCGAAAAGTGGTTTTTCAACACTAACACAAGTGCGAAAAGTGGTTTTTCAACACTAACACAAGTGCGAAAAGTGGTTTTTCAACACTAACACAAGTGCGAAAAGTGGTTTTTCAACACTAACACAAGTGTGAAAAGTGGTTTTTCAACACTAATACAAGTGCAAAAGTGGTTTCCTGCACCAACACAAGTGCGAAAAGTGGTTTTTCAACACTAACAAGTGCGAAAAGTGGTTTTTCAACACTAACAAGTGCGAAAAGTGGTTTTTCAACACTATCACAAATGCAAAAAGTGTTTTTTCCACACTAATACAAGTGCAAAAGTGGTTTCCTGCACCAACACAAGTGCGAAAAGTGGTTTTTCAACACTAACGCAAGTGCGAAAAGTGGTTTTTCAACACTAACACAAGTGCGAAAAGTGGTTTTTCCACACTAATACAAGTGCAAAAAGTGGTTTCCTGCACCAACACAAGTGCAAAAAGTGGTTTTTCAACACTAACACAAGTGCGAAAAGTGGTTTTTCAACAATAACACAAGTGCGAAAAGTGGTTTTTCAACACTATCACAAGTGCAAAAGTGGTTTCCTGCACCAACACAAGTGCGAAAGGTGGTTTTTCAACACTAACACAAGTGCGAAAAGTGGTTTTTCAACACTAACACAAGTGCGAAAAGTGGTTTTTCAACACTAACACAAGTGCGAAAAGTGGTTTCCTGCACCAACACAAGTGCGAAAAGTGGTTTTTCAACACTAACACAAGTGCGAAAAGTGGTTTTTCAACACTAACACAAGTGCAAAAAGTGGTTTTTCAACACTAACACAAGTGCAAAAAGTGGTTTTTCAACACTAACACAAATGCGAAAAGTGTTTTTTCAACACTAACACAAGTGCGAAAAGTGTTTTTTCCACACTAATACAAGTGCAAAAGTGGTTTCCTGCACCAACACAAGTGCGAAAAGTGTTTTTTCCACACTAATACAAGTGCAAAAGTGGTTTCCTGCACCAACACAAGTGCGAAAAGTGGTTTTTCAACACTAACACAAGTGCGAAAAGTGGTTTTACCACACTAATACAAGTGCGAAAAGTGGTTTTTCCACACTAATACAAGTGCAAAAGTGGTTTCCTGCACCAACACAAGTGCGAAGAGTGGTTTTTCAACACTAACACAAGTGCGAAAAGTGGTTTTTCAACACTAACACAAGTGCGAAAAGTGGTTTTTCAACACTAACACAAGTGCGAAAAGTGGTTTTTCAACACTAACACAAGTGCGAAAAGTGGTTTTTCAACACTAATACAAGTGCAAAAGTGGTTTCCTGCACCAACACAAGTGCGAAAAGTGGTTTTTCAACACTAACAAGTGCGAAAAGTGGTTTTTCAACACTAACAAGTGCGAAAAGTGGTTTTTTCAACACTATCACAAATGCAAAAAGTGTTTTTTCCACACTAATACAAGTGCAAAAGTGGTTTCCTGCACCAACACAAGTGCGAAAAGTGGTTTTTCAACACTAACGCAAGTGCGAAAAGTGGTTTTTCAACACTAACACAAGTGCGAAAAGTGGTTTTTCCACACTAATACAAGTGCAAAAAGTGGTTTCCTGCACCAACACAAGTGCAAAAAGTGGTTTTTCAACACTAACACAAGTGCGAAAAGTGGTTTTTCAACACTAACACAAGTGCGAAAAGTGGTTTTTCAACACTATCACAAGTGCAAAAGTGGTTTCCTGCACCAACACAAGTGCGAAAAGTGGTTTTTCAACACTAACACAAGTGCGAAAAGTGGTTTTTCAACACTAACACAAGTGCGAAAAGTGTTTTTTCCACACTAATACAAGTGCAAAAGTGGTTTCCTGCACCAACACAAGTGCGAAAAGTGGTTTTTCAACACTAACACAAGTGCGAAAAGTGGTTTTTCAACACTAACACAAGTGCAAAAAAGGTTTTTCAACACTAACACAAGTGCAAAAAGTGGTTTTTCAACACTAACACAAATGCGAAAAGTGTTTTTTCAACACTAACACAAGTGCGAAAAGTGGTTTTTCAACACTATCACAAGTGCAAAAGTGGTTTCCTGCACCAACACAAGTGCGAAAAGTGGTTTTTCAACACTAACACAAGTGCGAAAAGTGGTTTTTCAACACTAACACAAGTGCGAAAAGTGTTTTTTCCACACTAATACAAGTGCAAAAGTGGTTTCCTGCACCAACACAAGTGCGAAAAGTGGTTTTTCAACACTAACACAAGTGCGAAAAGTGGTTTTTCAACACTAACACAAGTGCAAAAAGTGGTTTTTCAACACTAACACAAGTGCAAAAAGTGGTTTTTCAACACTAACACAAATGCGAAAAGTGTTTTTTCAACACTAACACAAGTGCGAAAAGTGGTTTTTCAACACTAACACAAGTGCGAAAAGTGGTTTTTCAACACTATCACAAGTGCAAAAAGTGTTTTTTCCACACTAATACAAGTGCGAAAAGTGGTTTTTCAACACTAACACAAGTGCGAAAAGTGGTTTTTCCACACTAATACAAGTGCGAAAAGTGGTTTTTCCACACTAATACAAGTGCGAAAAGTGGTTTTTCAACACTAACACAAGTGCAAAAGTGGTTTCCTGCACCAACACAAGTGCGAAAAGTGGTTTTTCCACACTAATACAAGTGCAAAAGTGGTTTCCTGCACCAACACAAGTGCGAAAAGTGGTTTTTCAACACTAACGCAAGTGCGAAAGTGGTTTTTCAACACTAACACAAGTGCGAAAAGTGGTTTTTCAACACTAACAGAAGTGCAAAAAGTGGTTTTTCCACACTAATACAAGTGCAAAAGTGGTTTCCTGCACCAACACAAGTGCGAAAAGTGGTTTTTCAACACTAACACAAGTGCGAAAAGTGGTTTTTCAACACTATCACAAGTGCAAAAAGTGTGTTTTCCACACTAATACAACTGCAAAAGTGGTTTCCTGCACCAACACAAGTGCGAAAAGTGGTTTTTCAACACTAACACAAGTGCAAAAAGTGGTTTTTCAACACTAACACAAGTGCGAAAAGTGGTTTTTCCACACTAATACAACTGCAAAAGTGGTTTCCTGCACCAACACAAGTGCGAAAAGTGGTTTTTCAACACTAACACAAGTGCGAAAAGTGGTTTTTCAACACTAACACAAGTGCGAAAAGTGGTTTTGCCACACTAATACAACTGCAAAAGTGGTTTCCTGCACCAACACAAGTGCGAAAAGTGGTTTTTCAACACTAACACAAGTGCGAAAAGTGGTTTTTCAACACTAACACAAGTGCGAAAAGTGGTTTTTCAACACTAACACAAGTGCGAAAAGTGGTTTTTCTACATTAATACAAGTGCAAAAGTGGTTTCCTGCACCAACACAAGTGTGAAAAGTGGTTTTTCAACACTAACACAAGTGCGAAAAGTGGTTTTTCCACACTAATACAAGTGCAAAAGTGGTTTCCTGCACCAACACAAGTGCGAAAAGTGGTTTTTCAACACTAACACAAGTGCGAAAAGTGGTTTTTCAACACTAACACAAGTGCGAAAAGTGGTTTTTCAACACTAACACAAGTGCAAAAAGTGGTTTTTCAACACTAACACAAGTGCGAAAGGTGTTTTTTCAACACTAACACAAGTGCAAAAAGTGTTTTTTCCACACTAATACAAGTGCAAAAGTGGTTTCCTGCACCAACACAAGTGCGAAAAGTGGTTTTTCAACACTAACACAAGTGCGAAAAGTGGTTTTTCAACACTAACACAAGTGCGAAAAGTGGTTTTTCAACACTAACACAAGTGCGAAAAGTGGTTTTTCCACACTAATACAAGTGCAAAAGTGGTTTCCTGCACCAACACAAGTGCGAAAAGTGGTTTTTCAACACTAACACAAGTGCGAAAAGTGGTTTTTTAACACTATCACAAGTGCAAAAATTGTTTTTCCACACTAATACAAGTGCAAAAGTGGTTTCCTGCACCAACACAAGTGCGAAAAGTGGTTTTTCAACACTAACACAAGTGCGAAAAGTGTTTTTTCCACACTAATACAAGTGCAAAAGTGGTTTCCTGCACCAACACAAGTGCGAAAAGTGGTTTTTCAACACTAACACAAGTGCGAAAAGTGGTTTTTCAACACTAACACAAGTGTGAAAAGTGGTTTTTCCACACTAATACAAGTGCAAAAGTGGTTTCCTGCACCAACACAAGTGCAAAAAGTGTTTTTCCACACTAATGCAAGTGCAAAAGTGGTTTCCTGCACCACCACAAGTGCGAAAAGTGGTTTTTCAACACTAACACAAGTGCGAAAAGTGGGTTTTCAACACTAACACAAGTGCGAAAAGTGGTTTTTCAACACTAACACAAGTGCGAAAAGTGGTTTTTCAACACTAACACAAGTGCGAAAAGTGGTTTTTCAACACTAACACAAGTGCGAAAAGTGTTTTCTCCACACTAATACAAGTGCAAAAGTGGTTTCCTGCACCAACACAAGTGCGAAAAGTGGTTTTTCAACACGAACAAGTGCGAAAAGTGGTTTTTCAACACTATCACAAATGCAAAAAGTGTTTTTTCCACACTAATACAAGTGCAAAAGTGGTTTCCTTCACCAACACAAGTGCGAAAAGTGGTTTTTCAACACTAACGCAAGTGCGAAAAGTGGTTTTTCAACACTAACACAAGTGCGAAAAGTGGTTTTTCCACACTAATACAAGTGCAAAAGTGGTTTCCTGCACGAACACAAGTGCGAAAAGTGGTTTTTCAACACTAACACAAGTGCAAAAAGTGGTTTTTCCACACTAATACAAGTGCAAAAGTGGTTTCCTGCACCAACACAAGTGCGAAAAGTGGTTTTTCAACACTAATACAAGTGCGAAAAGTGGTTTTTCAACACTAACACAAGTGCGAAAAGCGGTTTTTCAACACTAACACAAGTGCAAAAAGTGGTTTTTCAACACTAACACAAGTGCGAAAGGTGTTTTTTCAACACTAACACAAGTGCAAAAAGTGTTTTTGCCACACTAATACAAGTGCAAAAGTGGTTTCCTGCACCAACACAAGTGCGAAAAGTGGTTTTTCAACACTAACACAAGTGCAAAAAGTGGTTTTTCAACACTAACACAAGTGCGAAAAGTGGTTTTTCAACACTAACACAAGTGCAAAAGTGGTTTCCTGCACCAACACAAGTGCGAAAAGTGGTTTTTCCACACTAATACAAGTGCAAAAGTGGTTTCCTGCACCAACACAAGTGCGAAAAGTGGTTTTTCAACACTAACGCAAGTGCGAAAAGTGGTTTTTCAACACTAACACAAGTGCGAAAAGTGGTTTTTCAACACTAACAGAAGTGCAAAAAGTGGTTTTTCCACACTAATACAAGTGCAAAAGTGGTTTCCTGCACCAACACAAGTGCGAAAAGTGGTTTTTCAACACTAACACAAGTGCGAAAAGTGGTTTTTCAACACTATCACAAGTGCAAAAAGTGTGTTTTCCACACTAATACAACTGCAAAAGTGGTTTCCTGCACCAACACAAGTGCGAAAAGTGGTTTTTCAACACTAACACAAGTGCAAAAAGTGGTTTTTCAACACTAACACAAGTGCGAAAAGTGGTTTTTCCACACTAATACAACTGCAAAAGTGGTTTCCTGCACCAACACAAGTGCGAAAAGTGGTTTTTCAACACTAACACAAGTGCGAAAAGTGGTTTTTCAACACTAACACAAGTGCGAAAAGTGGTTTTGCCACACTAATACAACTGCAAAAGTGGTTTCCTGCACCAACACAAGTGCGAAAAGTGGTTTTTCAACACTAACACAAGTGCGAAAAGTGGTTTTTCAACACTAACACAAGTGCGAAAAGTGGTTTTTCAACACTAACACAAGTGCGAAAAGTGGTTTTTCTACATTAATACAAGTGCAAAAGTGGTTTCCTGCACCAACACAAGTGTGAAAAGTGGTTTTTCAACACTAACACAAGTGCGAAAAGTGGTTTTTCCACACTAATACAAGTGCAAAAGTGGTTTCCTGCACCAACACAAGTGCGAAAAGTGGTTTTTCAACACTAACACAAGTGCGAAAAGTGGTTTTTCAACACTAACACAAGTGCGAAAAGTGGTTTTTCAACACTAACACAAGTGCAAAAAGTGGTTTTTCAACACTAACACAAGTGCGAAAGGTGTTTTTTCAACACTAACACAAGTGCAAAAAGTGTTTTTTCCACACTAATACAAGTGCAAAAGTGGTTTCCTGCACCAACACAAGTGCGAAAAGTGGTTTTTCAACACTAACACAAGTGCGAAAAGTGGTTTTTCAACACTAACACAAGTGCGAAAAGTGGTTTTTCAACACTAACACAAGTGCGAAAAGTGGTTTTTCCACACTAATACAAGTGCAAAAGTGGTTTCCTGCACCAACACAAGTGCGAAAAGTGGTTTTTCAACACTAACACAAGTGCGAAAAGTGGTTTTTTAACACTATCACAAGTGCAAAAATTGTTTTTCCACACTAATACAAGTGCAAAAGTGGTTTCCTGCACCAACACAAGTGCGAAAAGTGGTTTTTCAACACTAACACAAGTGCGAAAAGTGTTTTTTCCACACTAATACAAGTGCAAAAGTGGTTTCCTGCACCAACACAAGTGCGAAAAGTGGTTTTTCAACACTAACACAAGTGCGAAAAGTGGTTTTTCAACACTAACACAAGTGTGAAAAGTGGTTTTTCCACACTAATACAAGTGCAAAAGTGGTTTCCTGCACCAACACAAGTGCAAAAAGTGTTTTTCCACACTAATGCAAGTGCAAAAGTGGTTTCCTGCACCACCACAAGTGCGAAAAGTGGTTTTTCAACACTAACACAAGTGCGAAAAGTGGTTTTTCCACACTAATACAAGTGCAAAAGTGGTTTCCTGCACCAACACAAGTGCGAAAAGTGGTTTTTCAACACTAACACAAGTGCGAAAAGTGGTTTTTCAACACTAACACAAGTGCGAAAAGTGGTTTTTCAATACTAACACAAGTGCGAAAAGTCGTTTTTCAACACTAACACAAGTGCGAAAAGTGGTTTTTCAACACTAATACAAGTGCAAAAGTGGTTTCCTGCACCAACACAAGTGCGAAAAGTGGTTTTTCAACACTAACAAGTGCGAAAAGTGGTTTTTCAACACTATCACAAATGCAAAAAGTGTTTTTTCCACACTAATACAAGTGCAAAAGTGGTTTCCTGCACCAACACAAGTGCGAAAAGTGGTTTTTCAACACTAACGCAAGTGCGAAAAGTGGTTTTTCAACACTAACACAAGTGCGAAAAGTGGTTTTTCCACACTAATACAAGTGCAAAAAGTGGTTTCCTGCACCAACACAAGTGCAAAAAGTGGTTTTTCAACACTAACACAAGTGCAAAAAGTGGTTTTTCAACACTAACACAAGTGCGAAAAGTGGTTTTTCCACACTATCACAAGTGCAAAAGTGGTTTCCTGCACCAACACAAGTGCGAAAAGTGGTTTTTCAACACTAACACAATTGCGAAAAGTGGTTTCCTGCACCAACACAAGTGCGAAAAGTGTTTTTTCCACACTAATACAAGTGCAAAAGTGGTTTCCTGCACCAACACAAGTGCGAAAAGTGGTTTTTCAACACTAACACAAGTGCGAAAAGTGGTTTCCTGCACCAACACAAGTGCGAAAAGTGGTTTTTCAACACTAACACAAGTGCGAAAAGTGGTTTTACCACACTAATACAAGTGCGAAAAGTGGTTTTTCCACAATAATACAAGTGCAAAAGTGGTTTCCTGCACCAACACAAGTGCGAAAAGTGGTTTTTCAACACTAACACAAGTGCGAAAAGTGGTTTTTCAACACCAACACAAGTGCGAAAAGTGGTTTTTCCACACTAATACAAGTGCAAAAGTGGTTTCCTGCACCAACACAAGTGCGAAAAGTGGTTTTTCAACACTAACACAAGTGCGAAAAGTGGTTTTTCAACACTATCACAAGTGGGAAAAGTGGTTTTTCAACACTAACACAAGTGCGAAAAGTGGTTTTTCAACACTATCACAAATGCAAAAAGTGTTTTTTCCACACTAATACAAGTGCAAAAGTGGTTTCCTGCACCAACACAAGTGCGAAAAGTGGTTTTTCAACACTAACACAAGTGCGAAAAGTGGGTTTTCAACACTAACACAAGTGCGAAAAGTGGTTTTTCAACACTAACACAAGTGCGAAAAGTGGTTTTTCAACACTAACACAAGTGCGAAAAGTGGTTTTTCAACACTAACACAAGTGCGAAAAGTGTTTTCTCCACACTAATACAAGTGCAAAAGTGGTTTCCTGCACCAACACAAGTGCGAAAAGTGGTTTTTCAACACGAACAAGTGCGAAAAGTGGTTTTTCAACACTATCACAAATGCAAAAAGTGTTTTTTCCACACTAATACAAGTGCAAAAGTGGTTTCCTTCACCAACACAAGTGCGAAAAGTGGTTTTTCAACACTAACGCAAGTGCGAAAAGTGGTTTTTCAACACTAACACAAGTGCGAAAAGTGGTTTTTCCACACTAATACAAGTGCAAAAGTGGTTTCCTGCACGAACACAAGTGCGAAAAGTGGTTTTTCAACACTAACACAAGTGCAAAAAGTGGTTTTTCCACACTAATACAAGTGCAAAAGTGGTTTCCTGCACCAACACAAGTGCGAAAAGTGGTTTTTCAACACTAATACAAGTGCGAAAAGTGGTTTTTCAACACTAACACAAGTGCGAAAAGCGGTTTTTCAACACTAACACAAGTGCAAAAAGTGGTTTTTCAACACTAACACAAGTGCGAAAGGTGTTTTTTCAACACTAACACAAGTGCAAAAAGTGTTTTTGCCACACTAATACAAGTGCAAAAGTGGTTTCCTGCACCAACACAAGTGCGAAAAGTGGTTTTTCAACACTAACACAAGTGCAAAAAGTGGTTTTTCAACACTAACACAAGTGCGAAAAGTGGTTTTTCAACACTAACGCAAGTGCGAAAAGTGGTTTTTCCACACTAATACAAGTGCAAAAGTGTTTTCCTGCACCAACACAAGTGCGAAAAGTGGTTTTTCAACACTAACACAAGTGCGAAAAGTGGTTTTTTAACACTATCACAAGCGCAAAAAGTGTTTTTCCACACTAATACAAGTGCAAAAGTGGTTTCCTGCACCAACACAAGTGTGAAAAGTGGTTTTTCAACACTAACACAAGTGCGAAAAGTGTTTTTTCCACACTAATACAAGTGCAAAAGTGGTTTCCGGCACCAACACAAGTGCGAAAAGTGGTTTTTCAACACTAACACAAGTGCGAAAAGTGGTTTTTCAACACTAACACAAGTGTGAAAAGTGGTTTTTCCACACTAATACAAGTGCAAAAGTGGTTTCCTGCACCAACACAAGTGCAAAAAGTGTTTTTCCACACTAATGCAAGTGCAAAAGTGGTTTCCTGCACCACCACAAGTGCGAAAAGTGGTTTTTCAACACTAACACAAGTGCGAAAAGTGGTTTTTCCACACTAATACAAGTGCAAAAGTGGTTTCCTGCACCAACACAAGTGCGAAAAGTGGTTTTTCAACACTAACACAAGTGCGAAAAGTGGTTTTTCAACACTAACACAAGTGCGAAAAGTGGTTTTTCAACACTAACACAAGTGCGAAAAGTGGTTTTTCAACACTAACACAAGTGTGAAAAGTGGTTTTTCAACACTAATACAAGTGCAAAAGTGGTTTCCTGCACCAACACAAGTGCGAAAAGTGGTTTTTCAACACTAACATGTGCGAAAAGTGGTTTTTCAACACTAACAAGTGCGAAAAGTGGTTTTTCAACACTATCACAAATGCAAAAAGTGTTTTTTCCACACTAATACAAGTGCAAAAGTGGTTTCCTGCACCAACACAAGTGCGAAAAGTGGTTTTTCAACACTAACGCAAGTGCGAAAAGTGGTTTTTCAACACTAACACAAGTGCGAAAAGTGGTTTTTCAACACTAATACAAGTGCGAAAAGTGGTTTTTCAACACTAACACAAGTGCGAAAAGCGGTTTTTCAACACTAACACAAGTGCAAAAAGTGGTTTTTCAACACTAACACAAGTGCGAAAGGTGTTTTTTCAACACTAACACAAGTGCAAAAAGTGTTTTTGCCACACTAATACAAGTGCAAAAGTGGTTTCCTGCACCAACACAAGTGCGAAAAGTGGTTTTTCAACACTAACACAAGTGCAAAAAGTGGTTTTTCAACACTAACACAAGTGCGAAAAGTGGTTTTTCAACACTAACGCAAGTGCGAAAAGTGGTTTTTCCACACTAATACAAGTGCAAAAGTGTTTTCCTGCACCAACACAAGTGCGAAAAGTGGTTTTTCAACACTAACACAAGTGCGAAAAGTGGTTTTTTAACACTATCACAAGCGCAAAAAGTGTTTTTCCACACTAATACAAGTGCAAAAGTGGTTTCCTGCACCAAAACAAGTGTGAAAAGTGGTTTTTCAACACTAACACAAGTGCGAAAAGTGTTTTTTCCACACTAATACAAGTGCAAAAGTGGTTTTTCAACACTAACGCAAGTGCGAAAAGTGGTTTTTCAACACTAACACAAGTGCGAAAAGTGGTTTTTCAACACTAATACAAGTGCGAAAAGTGGTTTTTCAACACTAACACAAGTGCGAAAAGCGGTTTTTCAACACTAACACAAGTGCAAAAAGTGGTTTTTCAACACTAACACAAGTGCGAAAGGTGTTTTTTCAACACTAACACAAGTGCAAAAAGTGTTTTTGCCACACTAATACAAGTGCAAAAGTGGTTTCCTGCACCAACACAAGTGCGAAAAGTGGTTTTTCAACACTAACACAAGTGCAAAAAGTGGTTTTTCAACACTAACACAAGTGCGAAAAGTGGTTTTTCAACACTAACGCAAGTGCGAAAAGTGGTTTTTCCACACTAATACAAGTGCAAAAGTGTTTTCCTGCACCAACACAAGTGCGAAAAGTGGTTTTTCAACACTAACACAAGTGCGAAAAGTGGTTTTTTAACACTATCACAAGCGCAAAAAGTGTTTTTCCACACTAATACAAGTGCAAAAGTGGTTTCCTGCACCAACACAAGTGTGAAAAGTGGTTTTTCAACACTAACACAAGTGCGAAAAGTGTTTTTTCCACACTAATACAAGTGCAAAAGTGGTTTCCGGCACCAACACAAGTGCGAAAAGTGGTTTTTCAACACTAACACAAGTGCGAAAAGTGGTTTTTCAACACTAACACAAGTGTGAAAAGTGGTTTTTCCACACTAATACAAGTGCAAAAGTGGTTTCCTGCACCAACACAAGTGCAAAAAGTGTTTTTCCACACTAATGCAAGTGCAAAAGTGGTTTCCTGCACCACCACAAGTGCGAAAAGTGGTTTTTCAACACTAACACAAGTGCGAAAAGTGGTTTTTCCACACTAATACAAGTGCAAAAGTGGTTTCCTGCACCAACACAAGTGCGAAAAGTGGTTTTTCAACACTAACACAAGTGCGAAAAGTGGTTTTTCAACACTAACACAAGTGCGAAAAGTGGTTTTTCAACACTAACACAAGTGCGAAAAGTGGTTTTTCAACACTAACACAAGTGTGAAAAGTGGTTTTTCAACACTAATACAAGTGCAAAAGTGGTTTCCTGCACCAACACAAGTGCGAAAAGTGGTTTTTCAACACTAACATGTGCGAAAAGTGGTTTTTCAACACTAACAAGTGCGAAAAGTGGTTTTTCAACACTATCACAAATGCAAAAAGTGTTTTTTCCACACTAATACAAGTGCAAAAGTGGTTTCCTGCACCAACACAAGTGCGAAAAGTGGTTTTTCAACACTAACGCAAGTGCGAAAAGTGGTTTTTCAACACTAACACAAGTGCGAAAAGTGGTTTTTCCACACTAATACAAGTGCAAAAAGTGGTTTCCTGCACCAACACAAGTGCAAAAAGTGGTTTTTCAACACTAACACAAGTGCGAAAAGTGGTTTTTCAACAATAACACAAGTGCGAAAAGTGGTTTTTCAACACTATCACAAGTGCAAAAGTGGTTTCCTGCACCAACACAAGTGCGAAAAGTGGTTTTTCAACACTAACACAAGTGCGAAAAGTGGTTTTTCAACACTAACACAAGTGCGAAAAGTGGTTTTTCAACACTAACACAAGTGCGAAAAGTGGTTTCCTGCACCAACACAAGTGCGAAAAGTGGTTTTTCAACACTAACACAAGTGCGAAAAGTGGTTTTTCAACACTAACACAAGTGCAAAAAGTGGTTTTTCAACACTAACACAAGTGCAAAAAGTGGTTTTTCAACACTAACACAAATGCGAAAAGTGTTTTTTCAACACTAACACAAGTGCGAAAAGTGTTTTTTCCACACTAATACAAGTGCAAAAGTGGTTTCCTGCACCAACACAAGTGCGAAAAGTGTTTTTTCCACACTAATACAAGTGCAAAAGTGGTTTCCTGCACCAACACAAGTGCGAAAAGTGGTTTTTCAACACTAACACAAGTGCGAAAAGTGGTTTTACCACACTAATACAAGTGCGAAAAGTGGTTTTTCCACACTAATACAAGTGCAAAAGTGGTTTCCTGCACCAACAGAAGTGCGAAGAGTGGTTTTTCAACACTAACACAAGTGCGAAAAGTGGTTTTTCAACACTAACACAAGTGCGAAAAGTGGTTTTTCAACACTAACACAAGTGCGAAAAGTGGTTTTTCAACACTAACACAAGTGCGAAAAGTGGTTTTTCAACACTAATACAAGTGCAAAAGTGGTTTCCTGCACCAACACAAGTGCGAAAAGTGGTTTTTCAACACTAACAAGTGCGAAAAGTGGTTTTTCAACACTAACAAGTGCGAAAAGTGGTTTTTCAACACTATCACAAATGCAAAAAGTGTTTTTTCCACACTAATACAAGTGCAAAAGTGGTTTCCTGCACCAACACAAGTGCGAAAAGTGGTTTTTCAACACTAACACAAGTGCGAAAAGTGGTTTTTCAACACTAACACAAGTGCGAAAAGTGGTTTTTCAACACTATCACAAGTGCAAAAGTGGTTTCCTGCACCAACACAAGTGCGAAAAGTGGTTTTTCAACACTAACACAAGTGCAAAAAGTGGTTTTTCAACACTAACACAAGTGCGAAAAGTGTTTTTTCCACACTAATACAAGTGCAAAAGTGGTTTCCTGCACCAACACAAGTGCGAAAAGTGGTTTTTCAACACTAACACAAGTGCGAAAAGTGGTTTTTCAACACTAACACAAGTGCAAAAAGTGGTTTTTCAACACTAACACAAGTGCAAAAAGTGGTTTTTCAACACTAACACAAATGCGAAAAGTGTTTTTTCAACACTAACACAAGTGCGAAAAGTGGTTTTTCAACACTAACACAAGTGCGAAAAGTGCTTTTTCAACACTATCACAAGTGCAAAAAGTGTTTTTTCCACACTAATACAAGTGCGAAAAGTGGTTTTTCAACACTAACACAAGTGCGAAAAGTGGTTTTTCCACACTAATACAAGTGCGAAAAGTGGTTTTTCCACATTAATACAAGTGCGAAAAGTGGTTTTTCAACACTAACACAAGTGCAAAAGTGGTTTCCTGCACCAACACAAGTGCGAAAAGTGGTTTTTCCACACTAATACAAGTGCAAAAGTGGTTTCCTGCACCAACACAAGTGCGAAAAGTGGTTTTTCAACACTAACGCAAGTGCGAAAAGTGGTTTTTCAACACTAACACAAGTGCGAAAAGTGGTTTTTCAACACTAACAGAAGTGCAAAAAGTGGTTTTTCCACACTAATACAAGTGCAAAAGTGGTTTCCTGCACCAACACAAGTGCGAAAAGTGGTTTTTCAACACTAACACAAATGCAAAAAGTGTTTTTTCCACACTAATACAAGTGCAAAAGTGGTTTCCTGCACCAACACAAGTGCGAAAAGTGGTTTTTCAACACTAACGCAAGTGCGAAAAGTGGTTTTTCAACACTAACACAAGTGCGAAAAGTGGTTTTTCCACACTAATACAAGTGCAAAAAGTGGTTTCCTGCACCAACACAAGTGCAAAAAGTGGTTTTTCAACACTAACACAAGTGCGAAAAGTGGTTTTTCAACAATAACACAAGTGCGAAAAGTGGTTTTTCAACACTATCACAAGTGCAAAAGTGGTTTCCTGCACCAACACAAGTGCGAAAAGTGGTTTTTCAACACTAACACAAGTGCGAAAAGTGGTTTTTCAACACTAACACAAGTGCGAAAAGTGGTTTTTCAACACTAACACAAGTGCGAAAAGTGGTTTCCTGCACCAACACAAGTGCGAAAAGTGGTTTTTCAACACTAACACAAGTGCGAAAAGTGGTTTTTCAACACTAACACAAGTGCAAAAAGTGGTTTTTCAACACTAACACAAGTGCAAAAAGTGGTTTTTCAACACTAACACAAATGCGAAAAGTGTTTTTTCAACACTAACACAAGTGCGAAAAGTGTTTTTTCCACACTAATACAAGTGCAAAAGTGGTTTCCTGCACCAACACAAGTGCGAAAAGTGTTTTTTCCACACTAATACAAGTGCAAAAGTGGTTTCCTGCACCAACACAAGTGCGAAAAGTGGTTTTTCAACACTAACACAAGTGCGAAAAGTGGTTTTACCACACTAATACAAGTGCGAAAAGTGGTTTTTCCACACTAATACAAGTGCAAAAGTGGTTTCCTGCACCAACAGAAGTGCGAAGAGTGGTTTTTCAACACTAACACAAGTGCGAAAAGTGGTTTTTCAACACTAACACAAGTGCGAAAAGTGGTTTTTCAACACTAACACAAGTGCGAAAAGTGGTTTTTCAACACTAACACAAGTGCGAAAAGTGGTTTTTCAACACTAATACAAGTGCAAAAGTGGTTTCCTGCACCAACACAAGTGCGAAAAGTGGTTTTTCAACACTAACAAGTGCGAAAAGTGGTTTTTCAACACTAACAAGTGCGAAAAGTGGTTTTTCAACACTATCACAAATGCAAAAAGTGTTTTTTCCACACTAATACAAGTGCAAAAGTGGTTTCCTGCACCAACACAAGTGCGAAAAGTGGTTTTTCAACACTAACACAAGTGCGAAAAGTGGTTTTTCAACACTAACACAAGTGCGAAAAGTGGTTTTTCAACACTATCACAAGTGCAAAAGTGGTTTCCTGCACCAACACAAGTGCGAAAAGTGGTTTTTCAACACTAACACAAGTGCAAAAAGTGGTTTTTCAACACTAACACAAGTGCGAAAAGTGTTTTTTCCACACTAATACAAGTGCAAAAGTGGTTTCCTGCACCAACACAAGTGCGAAAAGTGGTTTTTCAACACTAACACAAGTGCGAAAAGTGGTTTTTCAACACTAACACAAGTGCAAAAAGTGGTTTTTCAACACTAACACAAGTGCAAAAAGTGGTTTTTCAACACTAACACAAATGCGAAAAGTGTTTTTTCAACACTAACACAAGTGCGAAAAGTGGTTTTTCAACACTAACACAAGTGCGAAAAGTGCTTTTTCAACACTATCACAAGTGCAAAAAGTGTTTTTTCCACACTAATACAAGTGCGAAAAGTGGTTTTTCAACACTAACACAAGTGCGAAAAGTGGTTTTTCCACACTAATACAAGTGCGAAAAGTGGTTTTTCCACATTAATACAAGTGCGAAAAGTGGTTTTTCAACACTAACACAAGTGCAAAAGTGGTTTCCTGCACCAACACAAGTGCGAAAAGTGGTTTTTCCACACTAATACAAGTGCAAAAGTGGTTTCCTGCACCAACACAAGTGCGAAAAGTGGTTTTTCAACACTAACGCAAGTGCGAAAAGTGGTTTTTCAACACTAACACAAGTGCGAAAAGTGGTTTTTCAACACTAACAGAAGTGCAAAAAGTGGTTTTTCCACACTAATACAAGTGCAAAAGTGGTTTCCTGCACCAACACAAGTGCGAAAAGTGGTTTTTCAACACTAACACAAGTGCGAAAAGTGGTTTTTCAACACTATCACAAGTGCAAAAAGTGTGTTTTCCACACTAATACAACTGCAAAAGTGGTTTCCTGCACCAACACAAGTGCGAAAAGTGGTTTTTCAACACTAACACAAGTGCGAAAAGTGGTTTTTCAACACTAACACAAGTGCGAAAAGTGGTTTTTCCACACTAATACAACTGCAAAAGTGGTTTCCTGCACCAACACAAGTGCGAAAAGTGGTTTTTCAACACTAACACAAGTGCGAAAAGTGGTTTTTCAACACTAACACAAGTGCGAAAAGTGGTTTTGCCACACTAATACAACTGCAAAAGTGGTTTCCTGCACCAACACAAGTGCGAAAAGTGGTTTTTCAACACTAACACAAGTGCGAAAAGTGGTTTTTCAACACTAACACAAGTGCGAAAAGTGGTTTTTCAACACTAACACAAGTGCGAAAAGTGGTTTTTCTACATTAATACAAGTGCAAAAGTGGTTTCCTGCACCAACACAAGTGCGAAAAGTGGTTTTTCAACACTAACACAAGTGCGAAAAGTGGTTTTTCCACACTAATACAAGTGCAAAAGTGGTTTCCTGCACCAACACAAGTGCGAAAAGTGGTTTTTCAACACTAACACAAGTGCGAAAAGTGGTTTTTCAACACTAACACAAGTGCGAAAAGTGGTTTTTCAACACTAACACAAGTGCAAAAAGTGGTTTTTCAACACTAACACAAGTGCGAAAGGTGTTTTTTCAACACTAACACAAGTGCAAAAAGTGTTTTTTCCACACTAATACAAGTGCAAAAGTGGTTTCCTGCACCAACACAAGTGCGAAAAGTGGTTTTTCAACACTAACACAAGTGCGAAAAGTGGTTTTTCAACACTAACACAAGTGCGAAAAGTGGTTTTTCAACACTAACACAAGTGCGAAAAGTGGTTTTTCCACACTAATACAAGTGCAAAAGTGGTTTCCTGCACCAACACAAGTGCGAAAAGTGGTTTTTCAACACTAACACAAGTGCGAAAGGTGTTTTTTCCACAATAATACAAGTGCAAAAGTGGTTTCCTGCACCAACACAAGTGCGAAAAGTGGTTTTTCAACACTAACACAAGTGCGAAAAGTGGTTTTTCAACACTAACACAAGTGTGAAAAGTGGTTTTTCCACACTAATACAAGTGCAAAAGTGGTTTCCTGCACCAACACAAGTGCAAAAAGTGTTTTTTCCACACTAATGCAAGTGCAAAAGTGGTTTCCTGCACCACCACAAGTGCGAAAAGTGGTTTTTCAACACTAACACAAGTGCGAAAAGTGGTTTTTCCACACTAATACAAGTGCAAAAGTGGTTTCCTGCACCAACACAAGTGCGAAAAGTGGTTTTTCAACACTAACACAAGTGCGAAAAGTGGTTTTTCAACACTAACACAAGTGCGAAAAGTGGTTTTTCAACACTAACACAAGTGCGAAAAGTAGTTTTTCAACACTAACACAAGTGCGAAAAGTGGTTTTTCAACACTAATACAAGTGCAAAAGTGGTTTCCTGCACCAACACAAGTGCGAAAAGTGGTTTTTCCACACTATCACAAGTGCAAAAGTGGTTTCCTGCACCAACACAAGTGTGAAAAGTGGTTTTTCAACACTAACACAAGTGCGAAAAGTGGTTTTTCAACACTAACACAAGTGCGAAAAGTGTTTTTTCCACACTAATACAAGTGCAAAAGTGGTTTCCTGCACCAACACAAGTGCGAAAATTGGTTTTTCAACACTAACACAAGTGCAAAAAGTGGTTTTTCAACACTAACACAAGTGCAAAAAGTGGTTTTTCAACACTAACACAAGTGCAAAAAGTGGTTTTTCAACACTAACACAAATGCGAAAAGTGTTTTTTCAACACTAACACAAGTGCGAAAAGTGTTTTTTCCACACTAATACAAGTGCAAAAGTGGTTTCCTGCACCAACACAAGTGCGAAAAGTGGTTTTTCAACACTAACACAAGTGCGAAAAGTGGTTTCCTGCACCAACACAAGTGCGAAAAGTGGTTTTTCAACACTAACACAAGTGCGAAAAGTGGTTTTACCACACTAATACAAGTGCGAAAAGTGGTTTTGCCACAATAATACAAGTGCAAAAGTGGTTTCCTGCACCAACACAAGTGCGAAAAGTGGTTTTTCAACACTAACACAAGTGCGAAAAGTGGTTTTTCAACACCAACACAAGTGCGAAAAGTGGTTTTTCCACACTAATACAAGTGCAAAAGTGGTTTCCTGCACCAACACAAGTGCGAAAAGTGGTTTTTCAACACTAACACAAGTGCAAAAAGTGGTTTTTCAACACTAACACAAGTGCGAAAAGTGGTTTTTCAACACTAACGCAAGTGCGAAAAGTGGTTTTTCCACACTAATACAAGTGCAAAAGTGGTTTCCTGCACCAACACAAGTGCGAAAAGTGGTTTTTCAACACCAACACAAGTGCGAAAAGTGGTTTTTCAACACTAACACAAGTGCGAAAAGTGGTTTTTCAACACTAACACAAGTGCGAAAAGTGGTTTTTCAACACTAACACAAGTGCGAAAAGTGGTTTTTCCACACTAACACAAGTGCAAAAGTGGTTTCCTGCACCAACACAAGTGCGAAAAGTGGTTTTTCAACACTAACACAAGTGCGAAAAGTGTTTTTTCCACACTAATACAAGTGCAAAAGTGGTTTCCTGCACCAACACAAGTGCGAAAAGTGGTTTTTCAACACTAACACAAGTGCGAAAAGTGGTTTTTCCACACTAACACAAGTGTGAAAAGTGGTTTTTTCCACACTAATACAAGTGCAAAAGTGGTTTCCTGCACCAACACAAGTGCAAAAAGTGTTTTTCCACACTAATGCAAGTGCAAAAGTGGTTTCCTGCACCACCACAAGTGCGAAAAGTGGTTTTTCAACACTAACACAAGTGCGAAAAGTGGTTTTTCCACACTAATACAAGTGCAAAAGTGGTTTCCTGCACCAACACAAGTGCGAAAAGTGGTTTTTAAACACTAACACAAGTGCGAAAAGTGGTTTTTCAACACTAACACAAGTGCGAAAAGTGGTTTTTCAACACTAACACAAGTGCGAAAAGTCGTTTTTCAACACTAACACAAGTGCGAAAAGTGGTTTTTCAACACTAATACAAGTGCAAAAGTGGTTTCCTGCACCAACACAAGTGCGAAAAGTGGTTTTTCCACACTATCACAAGTGCAAAAGTGGTTTCCTGCACCAACACAAGTGCGAAAAGTGGTTTTTCAACACTAACACAAGTGCGAAAAGTGGTTTTTCAACACTAACACAAGTGCGAAAAGTGTTTTTTCCACACTAATACAAGTGCAAAAGTGGTTTCCTGCACCAACACAAGTGCGAAAATTGGTTTTTCAACACTAACACAAGTGCAAAAAGTGGTTTTTCAACACTAACACAAGTGCAAAAAGTGGTTTTTCAACACTAACACAAGTGCAAAAAGTGGTTTTTCAACACTAACACAAATGCGAAAAGTGTTTTTTCAACACTAACACAAGTGCGAAAAGTGTTTTTTCCACACTAATACAAGTGCAAAAGTGGTTTCCTGCACCAACACAAGTGCGAAAAGTGGTTTTTCAACACTAACACAAGTGCGAAAAGTGGTTTCCTGCACCAACACAAGTGCGAAAAGTGGTTTTTCAACACTAACACAAGTGCGAAAAGTGGTTTTACCACACTAATACAAGTGCGAAAAGTGGTTTTTCCACAATAATACAAGTGCAAAAGTGGTTTCCTGCACCAACACAAGTGCGAAAAGTGGTTTTTCAACACTAACACAAGTGCGAAAAGTGGTTTTTCAACACCAACACAAGTGCGAAAAGTGGTTTTTCCACACTAATACAAGTGCAAAAGTGGTTTCCTGCACCAACACAAGTGCGAAAAGTGGTTTTTCAACACTAACACAAGTGCGAAAAGTGGTTTTTCAACACTATCACAAGTGGGAAAAGTGGTTTTTCAACACTAACACAAGTGCGAAAAGTGGTTTTTCAACACTATCACAAATGCAAAAAGTGTTTTTTCCACACTAATACAAGTGCAAAAGTGGTTTCCTGCACCAACACAAGTGCGAAAAGTGCTTTTTCAACACTAACACAAGTGCGAAAAGTGGGTTTTCAACACTAACACAAGTGCGAAAAGTGGTTTTTCAACACTAACACAAGTGCGAAAAGTGGTTTTTCAACACTAACACAAGTGCGAAAAGTGGTTTTTCAACACTAACACAAGTGCGAAAAGTGTTTTCTCCACACTAATACAAGTGCAAAAGTGGTTTCCTGCACCAACACAAGTGCGAAAAGTGGTTTTTCAACACGAACAAATGCGAAAAGTGGTTTTTCAACACTATCACAAATGCAAAAAGTGTTTTTTCCACACTAATACAAGTGCAAAAGTGGTTTCCTGCACCAACACAAGTGCGAAAAGTGGTTTTTCAACACTAACATAAGTGCGAAAAGTGGTTTTTCAACACTAACACAAGTGCGAAAAGTGGTTTTTCCACACTAATACCAGTGCGAAAAGTGGTTTTTCAACACTAAGACAAGTGCGAAAAGTGGTTTTTCCACACTAATACACGTGAAAAAAGTGGTTTCCTGCACCAACACAAGTGCGAAAAGTGGTTTTTCAACACTAACGCAAGTGCGAAAAGTGGTTTTTCAACACTAACACAAGTGCGAAAAGCGGTTTTTCAACACTAACACAAGTGCAAAAAGTGGTTTTTCAACACTAACACAAGTGCGAAAGGTGTTTTTTCAACACTAACACAAGTGCAAAAAGTGTTTTTGCCACACTAATACAAGTGCAAAAGTGGTTTCCTGCACCAACACAAGTGCGAAAAGTGGTTTTTCAACACTAACACAAGTGCAAAAAGTGGTTTTTCAACACTAACACAAGTGCGAAAAGTGGTTTTTCAACACTAACACAAGTGCGAAAAGTGGTTTTTCCACACTAATACAAGTGCAAAAGTGGTTTCCTGCACCAACACAAGTGCGAAAAGTGGTTTTTCAACACTAACACAAGTGCGAAAAGTGGTTTTTTAACAATATCACAAGTGCAAAAAGTGTTTTTCCACACTAATACAAGTGCAAAAGTGGTTTCCTGCACCAACACAAGTGCGAAAAGTGGTTTTTCAACACTAACACAAGTGCGAAAACTGTTTTTTCCACACTAATACAAGTGCAAAAGTGGTTTCCTTCACCAACACAAGTGCGAAAAGTGGTTTTTCAACACTAACACAAGTGCGAAAAGTGGTTTTTCAACACTAACACAAGTGTGAAAAGTGGTTTTTCCACACTAATACAAGTGCAAAAGTGGTTTCCTGCACCAACACAAGTGCAAAAAGTGTTTTTCCACACTAATGCAAGTGCAAAAGTGGTTTGCTGCACCACCACAAGTGCGAAAAGTGGTTTTTCAACACTAACACAAGTGCGAAAAGTGGTTTTTCCACACTAATACAAGTGCAAAAGTGGTTTCCTGCACCAACACAAGTGCGAAAAGTGGTTTTTCAACACTAACACAAGTGCGAAAAGTGGTTTTTCAACACTAACACAAGTGCGAAAAGTGGTTTTTCAACACTAACACAAGTGCGAAAAGTGGTTTTTCAACACTAACACAAGTGCGAAAAGTGGTTTTTCAACACTAATACAAGTGCAAAAGTGGTTTCCTGCACCAACACAAGTGCGAAAAGTGGTTTTTCAACACTAACAAGTGTGAAAAGTGGTTTTTCAACACTAACAAGTGCGAAAAGTGATTTTTCTACACTATCACAAATGCAAAAAGTGTTTTTTCCACACTAATACAAGTGCAAAAGTGGTTTCCTGCACCAACACAAGTGCGAAAAGTGGTTTTTCAACACTAACACAAGTGCGAAAAGTGGTTTTTCAACACTAACACAAGTGCGAAAAGTGGTTTTTCAACACTATCACAAGTGCAAAAGTGGTTTCCTGCACCAACACAAGTGCGAAAAGTGGTTTTTCAACACTAACACAAGTGCGAAAAGTGGTTTTTCAACACTAACACAAGTGCGAAAAGTGGTTTTTCAACACTAACACAAGTGCGAAAAGTGGTTTCCTGCACCAACACAAGTGCGAAAAGTGGTTTTTCAACACTAACACAAGTGCAAAAAGTGGTTTTTCAACACTAACACAAGTGCAAAAAGTGGTTTTTCAACACTAACACAAATGCGAAAAGTGTTTTTTCAACACTAACACAAGTGCGAAAAGTGTTTTTTCCACACTAATACAAGTGCAAAAGTGGTTTCCTGCACCAACACAAGTGCGAAAAGTGTTTTTTCCACACTAATACAAGTGCAAAAGTGGTTTCCTGCACCAACACAAGTGCGAAAAGTGGTTTTTCAACACTAACACAAGTGCGAAAAGTGGTTTTACCACACTAATACAAGTGCGAAAAGTGGTTTTTCCACACTAATACAAGTGCGAAAAGTGGTTTCCTGCACCAACACAAGTGCGAAAAGTGGTTTTTCAACACTAACACAAGTGCGAAAAGTGGTTTTTCAACACTAACACAAGTGCAAAAAGTGGTTTTTCAACACAAACACAAGTGCAAAAAGTGGTTTTTCAACACTAACACAAATGCGAAAAGTGGTTTTTCAACACTAACACAAGTGCGAAAAGTGGTTTTTCAACACTAATACAAGTGCAAAAGTGGTTTCCTGCACCAACACAAGTGCGAAAAGTGGTTTTTCAACACTAACAAGTGCGAAAAGTGGTTTTTCAACACTAACAAGTGCGAAAAGTGGTTTTTCAACACTATCACAAATGCAAAAAGTGTTTTTTCCACACTAATACAAGTGCAAAAGTGGTTTCCTGCACCAACACAAGTGCGAAAAGTGGTTTTTTCAACACTAACGCAAGTGCGAAAAGTGGTTTTTCAACACTAACACAAGTGCAAAAAGTGGTTTTTCAACACTAACACAAGTGCAAAAAGTGGTTTTTTCAACACTAACACAAATGCGAAAAGTGGTTTTTCAACACTAACACAAGTGCGAAAAGTGGTTTTTCAACACTAATACAAGTGCAAAAGTGGTTTCCTGCACCAACACAAGTGCGAAAAGTGGTTTTTCAACACTAACAAGTGCGAAAAGTGGTTTTTCAACACTAACAAGTGCGAAAAGTGGTTTTTCAACACTATCACAAATGCAAAAAGTGTTTTTTCCACACTAATACAAGTGCAAAAGTGGTTTCCGCACCAACACAAGTGCGAAAAGTGGTTTTTCAACACTAACGCAAGTGCGAAAAGTGGTTTTTCAACACTAACACAAGTGCGAAAAGTGGTTTTTCCACACTAATACAAGTGCAAAAAGTGGTTTCCTGCACCAACACAAGTGCAAAAAGTGGTTTTTCAACACTAACACAAGTGCGAAAAGTGGTTTTTCAACACTAACACAAGTGCGAAAAGTGGTTTTTCAACACTATCACAAGTGCGAAAAGTGGTTTCTCTGCACCAACACAAGTGCGAAAAGTGGTTTTTCAACACTAACACAAGTGCGAAAAGTGGTTTTTCAACACTAACACAAGTGCGAAAAGTGTTTTTTCCACACTAATACAAGTGCAAAAGTGGTTTCCTGCACCAACACAAGTGCGAAAATTGGTTTTTCAACACTAACACAAGTGCGAAAAGTGGTTTTTCAACACTAACACAAGTGCAAAAAGTGGTTTTTCAACACTAACACAAGTGCAAAAAGTGGTTTTTCAACACTAACACAAATGCGAAAAGTGTTTTTTCAACACTAACACAAGTGCGAAAAGTGTTTTTTCCACACTAATACAAGTGCAAAAGTGGTTTCCTGCACCAACACAAGTGCGAAAAGTGTTTTTTCCACACTAATACAAGTGCAAAAGTGGTTTCCTGCACCAACACAAGTGCGAAAAGTGTTTTTTCCACACTAATACAAGTGCAAAAGTGGTTTCCTGCACCAACACAAGTGCGAAAAGTGGTTTTTCAACACTATCACAAGTGCAAAAGTGGTTTCCTGCACCAACACAAGTGCGAAAAGTGGTTTTTCAACACTAACACAAGTGCGAAAAGTGGTTTTTCAACACTAACACAAGTGCAAAAAGTGGTTTTTCAACACTAACACAAGTGCAAAAAGTGGTTTTTCAACACTAACACAAGTGCAAAAAGTGGTTTTTCAACACTAACACAAGTGCAAAAAGTGGTTTTTCAACACTAACACAAGTGCGAAAAGTGTTTTTTCAACACTAACACAAGTGCGAAAAGTGTTTTTTCCACACTAATACAAGTGCAAAAGTGGTTTCCTGCACCAACACAAGTGCGAAAAGTGGTTTTCAACACTAACACAAGTGCGAAAAGTGGTTTCCTGCACCAACACAAGTGCGAAAAGTGGTTTTTCAACACTAACACAAGTGCGAAAAGTGGTTTTACAACACTAATACAAGTGCGAAAAGTGGTTTTTCCACACTAATACAAGTGCAAAAGTGGTTTCCTGCACCAACACAAGTGCGAAAAGTGGTTTTTCAACACTAACACAAGTGCGAAAAGTGGTTTTTCAACACCAACACAAGTGCGAAAAGTGGTTTTTCCACACTAATACAAGTGCAAAAGTGGTTTCCTGCACCAACACAAGTGCGAAAAGTGGTTTTTCAACACTATCACAAGTGGGAAAAGTGGTTTTTCAACACTAACACAAGTGCGAAAAGTGGTTTTTCAACACTATCACAAATGCAAAAAGTGTTTTTTCCACACTAATACAAGTGCAAAAGTGGTTTCCTGCACCAACACAAGTGCGAAAAGTGGTTTTTCAACACCAACACAAGTGCGAAAAGTGGTTTTTCCACACTAATACAAGTGCAAAAGTGGTTTCCTGGTACAACACAAGTGCAAAAAGTGGTTTTTCAACACTATCACAAGTGGGAAAAGTGGTTTTTCAACACTAACACAAGTGCGAAAAGTGGTTTTTCAACACTATCACAAATGCAAAAAGTGTTTTTTCCACACTAATACAAGTGCAAAAGTGGTTTCCTGCACCAACACAAGTGCGAAAAGTGGTTTTTCAACACTAACACAAGTGCGAAAAGTGGTTTTCCAACACTAACAAGTGCGAAAAGTGGTTTTCCACACCAATACAAGTGCAAAAGTGGTTTCCTGCACCAACACAAGTGCGAAAAGTGCTTTTTCAACACTAACACAAGTGCGAAAAGTGCTTTTTCAACACTAAC
Source organism: Myxine glutinosa (assembly GCF_964187855.1). Taxonomy (NCBI): domain Eukaryota; kingdom Metazoa; phylum Chordata; class Myxini; order Myxiniformes; family Myxinidae; genus Myxine; species Myxine glutinosa. Next base: position 34,701 of record NW_027616772.1, read on the forward strand.
ACAAGTGCGAAAAGTGGTTTTTCCACACTAATACAAGTGCAAAAGTGGTTTCCTGCACCAACACAAGTGCGAAAAGTGGTTTTTCAACACTAACACAAGTGCGAAAAGTGTTTTTTCCACACTAATACAAGTGCAAAAGTGGTTTCCTGCACCAACACAAGTGCGAAAAGTGGTTTTTCAACACTAACACAAGTGCGAAAAGTGTTTTTTCCACACTAATACAAGTGCAAAAGTGGTTTCCTGCACCAACACAAGTGCGAAAAGTGGTTTTTCAACACTAACACAAGTGCGAAAAGTGGTTTTTCAACACTAACACAAGTGCGAAAAGTGGTTTTTCAACACTAACACAAGTGCAAAAAGTGGTTTTTCAACACTAACACAAGTGCGAAAGGTGTTTTTTCAACACTAACACAAGTGCAAAAAGTGTTTTTTCCACACTAATACAAGTGCAAAAGTGGTTTCCTGCACCAACACAAGTGCGAAAAGTGGTTTTTCAACACTAACACAAGTGCGAAAAGTGGTTTTTCAACACTAACACAAGTGCGAAAAGTGGTTTTTCAACACTAACACAAGTGCGAAAAGTGGTTTTTCCACACTAATACAAGTGCAAAAGTGGTTTCCTGCACCAACACAAGTGCGAAAAGTGGTTTTTCAACACTAACACAAGTGCGAAAAGTGTTTTTTCCACACTAATACAAGTGCAAAAGTGGTTTCCTGCACCAACACAAGTGCGAAAAGTGGTTTTTCAACACTAACACAAGTGCGAAAAGTGGTTTTTCAACACTAACACAAGTGTGAAAAGTGGTTTTTCCACACTAATACAAGTGCAAAAGTGGTTTCCTGCACCAACACAAGTGCAAAAAGTGTTTTTCCACACTAATGCAAGTGCAAAAGTGGTTTCCTGCACCACCACAAGTGCGAAAAGTGGTTTTTCAACACTAACACAAGTGCGAAAAGTGGTTTTTCCACACTAATACAAGTGCAAAAGTGGTTTCCTGCACCAACACAAGTGCGAAAAGTGGTTTTTCAACACTAACACAAGTGCGAAAAGTGGTTTTTCAACACTAACACAAGTGCGAAAAGTGGTTTTTCAACACTAACACAAGTGCGAAAAGTCGTTTTTCAACACTAACACAAGTGCGAAAAGTGGTTTTTCAACACTAATACAAGTGCAAAAGTGGTTTCCTGCACCAACACAAGTGCGAAAAGTGGTTTTTCCACACTATCACAAGTGCAAAAGTGGTTTCCTGCACCAACACAAGTGCGAAAAGTGGTTTTTCAACACTAACACAAGTGCGAAAAGTGGTTTTTCAACACTAACACAAGTGCGAAAAGTGTTTTTTCCACACTAATACAAGTGCAAAAGTGGTTTCCTGCACCAACACAAGTGCGAAAATTGGTTTTTCAACACTAACACAAGTGCAAAAAGTGGTTTTTCAACACTAACACAAGTGCAAAAAGTGGTTTTTCAACACTAACACAAGTGCAAAAAGTGGTTTTTCAACACTAACACAAATGCGAAAAGTGTTTTTTCAACACTAACACAAGTGCGAAAAGTGTTTTTTCCACACTAATACAAGTGCAAAAGTGGTTTCCTGCACCAACACAAGTGCGAAAAGTGGTTTTTCAACACTAACACAAGTGCGAAAAGTGGTTTCCTGCACCAACACAAGTGCGAAAAGTGGTTTTTCAACACTAACACAAGTGCGAAAAGTGGTTTTACCACACTAATACAAGTGCGAAAAGTGGTTTTTCCACAATAATACAAGTGCAAAAGTGGTTTCCTGCACCAACACAAGTGCGAAAAGTGGTTTTTCAACACTAACACAAGTGCGAAAAGTGGTTTTTCAACACCAACACAAGTGCGAAAAGTGGTTTTTCCACACTAATACAAGTGCAAAAGTGGTTTCCTGCACCAACACAAGTGCGAAAAGTGGTTTTTCAACACTAACACAAGTGCGAAAAGTGGTTTTTCAACACTATCACAAGTGGGAAATGTGGTTTTTCAACACTAACACAAGTGCGAAAAGTGGTTTTTCAACACTATCACAAATGCAAAAAGTGTTTTTTCCACACTAATACAAGTGCAAAAGTGGTTTCCTGCACCAACACAAGTGCGAAAAGTGCTTTTTCAACACTAACACAAGTGCGAAAAGTGGGTTTTCAACACTAACACAAGTGCGAAAAGTGGTTTTTCAACACTAACACAAGTGCGAAAAGTGGTTTTTCAACACTAACACAAGTGCGAAAAGTGGTTTTTCAACACTAACACAAGTGCGAAAAGTGTTTTCTCCACACTAATACAAGTGCAAAAGTGGTTTCCTGCACCAACACAAGTGCGAAAAGTGGTTTTTCAACACGAACAAGTGCGAAAAGTGGTTTTTCAACACTATCACAAATGCAAAAAGTGTTTTTTCCACACTAATACAAGTGCAAAAGTGGTTTCCTGCACCAACACAAGTGCGAAAAGTGGTTTTTCAACACTAACATAAGTGCGAAAAGTGGTTTTTCAACACTAACACAAGTGCGAAAAGTGGTTTTTCCACACTAATACCAGTGCGAAAAGTGGTTTTTCAACACTAAGACAAGTGCGAAAAGTGGTTTTTCCACACTAATACACGTGCAAAAAGTGGTTTTTCCACACTAATACAAGTGCAAAAGTGGTTTCCTGCACCAACACAAGTGCGAAAAGTGGTTTTTCAACACTAACACAAGTGCGAAAAGTGGTTTTTCAACACTAACACAAGTGTGAAAAGCGGTTTTTCAACACTAACACAAGTGCAAAAAGTGGTTTTTCAACACTAACACAAGTGCGAAAGGTGTTTTTTCAACACTAACACAAGTGCAAAAAGTGTTTTTGCCACACTAATACAAGTGCAAAAGTGGTTTCCTGCACCAACACAAGTGCGAAAAGTGGTTTTTCAACACTAACACAAGTGCAAAAAGTGGTTTTTCAACACTAACACAAGTGCGAAAAGTGGTTTTTCAACACTAACACAAGTGCGAAAAGTGGTTTTTCCACACTAATACAAGTGCAAAAGTGGTTTCCTGCACCAACACAAGTGCGAAAAGTGGTTTTTCAACACTAACACAAGTGCGAAAAGTGGTTTTTTAACAATATCACAAGTGCAAAAAGTGTTTTTCCACACTAATACAAGTGCAAAAGTGGTTTGCTGCACCAACACAAGTGCGAAAAGTGGTTTTTCAACACTAACACAAGTGCGAAAAGTGTTTTTTCCACACTAATACAAGTGCAAAAGTGGTTTCCTTCACCAACACAAGTGCGAAAAGTGGTTTTTCAACACTAACACAAGTGCGAAAAGTGGTTTTTCAACACTAACACAAGTGTGAAAAGTGGTTTTTCCACACTAATACAAGTGCAAAAGTGGTTTCCTGCACCAACACAAGTGCAAAAAGTGTTTTTCCACACTAATGCAAGTGCAAAAGTGGTTTCCTGCACCACCACAAGTGCGAAAAGTGGTTTTTCAACACTAACACAAGTGCGAAAAGTGGTTTTTCCACACTAATACAAGTGCAAAAGTGGTTTCCTGCACCAACACAAGTGCGAAAAGTGGTTTTTCAACACTAACACAAGTGCGAAAAGTGGTTTTTCAACACTAACACAAGTGCGAAAAGTGGTTTTTCAACACTAACACAAGTGCGAAAAGTGGTTTTTCAACACTAACACAAGTGCGAAAAGTGGTTTTTCAACACTAATACAAGTGCAAAAGTGGTTTCCTGCACCAACACAAGTGCGAAAAGTGGTTTTTCAACACTAACAAGTGTGAAAAGTGGTTTTTCAACACTATCACAAATGCAAAAAGTGTTTTTTCCACACTAATACAAGTGCAAAAGTGGTTTCCTGCACCAACACAAGTGCGAAAAGTGGTTTTTCAACACTAACACAAGTGCGAAAAGTGGTTTTTCAACACTAACACAAGTGCGAAAAGTGGTTTTTCAACACTATCACAAGTGCAAAAGTGGTTTCCTGCACCAACACAAGTGCGAAAAGTGGTTTTTCAACACTAACACAAGTGCGAAAAGTGGTTTTTCAACACTAACACAAGTGCGAAAAGTGGTTTTTCAACACTAACACAAGTGCGAAAAGTGGTTTCCTGCACCAACACAAGTGCGAAAAGTGGTTTTTCAACACTAACACAATTGCGAAAAGTGGTTTTTCAACACTAACACAAGTGCGAAAAGTGGTTTTTCAACACTAACACAAGTGCGAAAAGTGGTTTTTCAACACTAACACAAGTGCGAAAAGTGGTTTTTCAACACTAACACAAGTGCGAAAAGTGGTTTCCTGCACCAACACAAGTGCGAAAAGTGGTTTTTCAACACTAATACAAGTGCAAAAGTGGTTTCCTGCACCAACACAAGTGCGAAAAGTGGTTTTTCCACACTATCACAAGTGCAAAAGTGGTTTCCTGCACCAACACAAGTGCGAAAAGTGGTTTTTCAACACTAACACAAGTGCGAAAAGTGGTTTTTCAACACTAACACAAGTGCGAAAAGTGTTTTTTCCACACTAATACAAGTGCAAAAGTGGTTTCCTGCACCAACACAAGTGCGAAAATTGGTTTTTCAACACTAACACAAGTGCAAAAAGTGGTTTTTCAACACTAACACAAGTGCAAAAAGTGGTTTTTCAACACTAACACAAGTGCAAAAAGTGGTTTTTCAACACTAACACAAATGCGAAAAGTGTTTTTTCAACACTAACACAAGTGCGAAAAGTGTTTTTTCCACACTAATACAAGTGCAAAAGTGGTTTCCTGCACCAACACAAGTGCGAAAAGTGGTTTTTCAACACTAACACAAGTGCGAAAAGTGGTTTCCTGCACCAACACAAGTGCGAAAAGTGGTTTTTCAACACTAACACAAGTGCGAAAAGTGGTTTTACCACACTAATACAAGTGCGAAAAGTGGTTTTTCCACAATAATACAAGTGCAAAAGTGGTTTCCTGCACCAACACAAGTGCGAAAAGTGGTTTTTCAACACTAACACAAGTGCGAAAAGTGGTTTTTCAACACCAACACAAGTGCGAAAAGTGGTTTTTCCACACTAATACAAGTGCAAAAGTGGTTTCCTGCACCAACACAAGTGCAAAAAGTGGTTTTTCAACACTAACACAAGTGCGAAAAGTGGTTTTTCAACACTATCACAAGTGGGAAAAGTGGTTTTTCAACACTAACACAAGTGCGAAAAGTGGTTTTTCAACACTATCACAAATGCAAAAAGTGTTTTTTCCACACTAATACAAGTGCAAAAGTGGTTTCCTGCACCAACACAAGTGCGAAAAGTGCTTTTTCAACACTAACACAAGTGCGAAAAGTGGGTTTTCAACACTAACACAAGTGCGAAAAGTGGTTTTTCAACACTAACACAAGTGCGAAAAGTGGTTTTTCAACACTAACACAAGTGCGAAAAGTGGTTTTTCAACACTAACACAAGTGCGAAAAGTGTTTTCTCCACACTAATACAAGTGCAAAAGTGGTTTCCTGCACCAACACAAGTGCGAAAAGTGGTTTTTCAACACGAACAATTGCGAAAAGTGGTTTTTCAACACTATCACAAATGCAAAAAGTGTTTTTTCCACACTAATACAAGTGCAAAAGTGGTTTCCTGCACCAACACAAGTGCGAAAAGTGGTTTTTCAACACTAACATAAGTGCGAAAAGTGGTTTTTCAACACTAACACAAGTGCGAAAAGTGGTTTTTCCACACTAATACCAGTGCGAAAAGTGGTTTTTCAACACTAAGACAAGTGCGAAAAGTGGTTTTTCCACACTAATACACGTGCAAAAAGTGGTTTTTCCACACTAATACAAGTGCAAAAGTGGTTTCCTGCACCAACACAAGTGCGAAAAGTGGTTTTTCAACACTAACACAAGTGCGAAAAGTGGTTTTTCAACACTAACACAAGTGCGAAAAGCGGTTTTTCAACACTAACACAAGTGCAAAAAGTGGTTTTTCAACACTAACACAAGTGCGAAAGGTGTTTTTTCAACACTAACACAAGTGCAAAAAGTGTTTTTGCCACACTAATACAAGTGCAAAAGTGGTTTCCTGCACCAACACAAGTGCGAAAAGTGGTTTTTCAACACTAACACAAGTGCAAAAAGTGGTTTTTCAACACTAACACAAGTGCGAAAAGTGGTTTTTCAACACTAACACAAGTGCGAAAAGTGGTTTTTCCACACTAATACAAGTGCAAAAGTGGTTTCCTGCACCAACACAAGTGCGAAAAGTGGTTTTTCAACACTAACACAAGTGCGAAAAGTGGTTTTTTAACAATATCACAAGTGCAAAAAGTGTTTTTCCACACTAATACAAGTGCAAAAGTGGTTTGCTGCACCAACACAAGTGCGAAAAGTGGTTTTTCAACACTAACACAAGTGCAAAAAGTGTTTTTTCCACACTAATACAAGTGCAAAAGTGGTTTCCTTCACCAACACAAGTGCGAAAAGTGGTTTTTCAACACTAACACAAGTGCGAAAAGTGGTTTTTCAACACTAACACAAGTGTGAAAAGTGGTTTTTCCACACTAACACAAGTGCGAAAAGTGGTTTTTCAACACTAACACAAGTGCGAAAAGTGGTTTCCTGCACCAACACAAGTGCGAAAAGTGGTTTTTCAACACTAACACAATTGCGAAAAGTGGTTTTTCAACACTAACACAAGTGCGAAAAGTGGTTTTTCAACACTAACACAAGTGCGAAAAGTGGTTTTTCAACACTAACACAAGTGCGAAAAGTGGTTTTTCAACACTAACACAAGTGCGAAAAGTGGTTTCCTGCACCAACACAAGTGCGAAAAGTGGTTTTTCAACACTAACACAAGTGCGAAAAGTGGTTTTTCAACACTAACACAAGTGCGAAAAGTGGTTTTTCAACACTAACACAAGTGCGAAAAGTGGTTTCCTGCACCAACACAAGTGCGAAAAGTGGTTTTTCAACACTAACACAATTGCGAAAAGTGGTTTTTCAACACTAACACAAGTGCGAAAAGTGGTTTTTCAACACTAACACAAGTGCGAAAAGTGGTTTTTCAACACTAACACAAGTGCGAAAAGTGGTTTTTCAACACTAACACAAGTGCGAAAAGTGGTTTCCTGCACCAACACAAGTGCGAAAAGTGGTTTTTCAACACTAATACAAGTGCAAAAGTGGTTTCCTGCACCAACACAAGTGCGAAAAGTGGTTTTTCAACACTAACACAAGTGCGAAAAGTGGTTTTTCAACACCAACACAAGTGCGAAAAGTGGTTTTTCCACACTAATACAAGTGCAAAAGTGGTTTCCTGCACCAACACAAGTGCGAAAAGTGGTTTTTCTACACTATCACAAGTGGGAAAAGTGGTTTTTCAACACTAACACAAGTGCGAAAAGTGGTTTTTCAACACTATCACAAATGCAAAAAGTGTTTTTTCCACACTAATACAAGTGCAAAAGTGGTTTCCTGCACCAACACAAGTGCGAAAAGTGGTTTTTCAACACCAACACAAGTGCGAAAAGTGGTTTTTCCACACTAATACAAGTGCAAAAGTGGTTTCCTGGTACAACACAAGTGCAAAAAGTGGTTTTTCAACACTATCACAAGTGGGAAAAGTGGTTTTTCAACACTAACACAAGTGCGAAAAGTGGTTTTTCAACACTATCACAAATGCAAAAAGTGTTTTTTCCACACTAATACAAGTGCAAAAGTGGTTTCCTGCACCAACACAAGTGCGAAAAGTGGTTTTTCAACACTAACACAAGTGCGAAAAGTGGTTTTCCAACACTAACAAGTGCGAAAAGTGGTTTTCCACACCAATACAAGTGCAAAAGTGGTTTCCTGCACCAACACAAGTGCGAAAAGTGCTTTTTCAACACTAACACAAGTGCGAAAAGTGCTTTTTCAACACTAACACAAGTGCGAAAAGTGGTTTTTCCACACTAATACAAGTGCAAAAGTGGTTTCCTGCACCAACACAAGTGCGAAAAGTGGTTTTTCAACACTAACACAAGTGCGAAAAGTGTTTTTTCCACACTAATACAAGTGCAAAAGTGGTTTCCTGCACCAACACAAGTGCGAAAAGTGGTTTTTCAACACTAACACAAGTGCGAAAAGTGTTTTTTCCACACTAATACAAGTGCAAAAGTGGTTTCCTGCACCAACACAAGTGCGAAAAGTGGTTTTTCAACACTAACACAAGTGCGAAAAGTGGTTTTTCAACACTAACACAAGTGCGAAAAGTGGTTTTTCAACACTAACACAAGTGCAAAAAGTGGTTTTTCAACACTAACACAAGTGCGAAAGGTGTTTTTTCAACACTAACACAAGTGCAAAAAGTGTTTTTTCCACACTAATACAAGTGCAAAAGTGGTTTCCTGCACCAACACAAGTGCGAAAAGTGGTTTTTCAACACTAACACAAGTGCGAAAAGTGGTTTTTCAACACTAACACAAGTGCGAAAAGTGGTTTTTCAACACTAACACAAGTGCGAAAAGTGGTTTTTCCACACTAATACAAGTGCAAAAGTGGTTTCCTGCACCAACACAAGTGCGAAAAGTGGTTTTTCAACACTAACACAAGTGCGAAAAGTGTTTTTTCCACACTAATACAAGTGCAAAAGTGGTTTCCTGCACCAACACAAGTGCGAAAAGTGGTTTTTCAACACTAACACAAGTGCGAAAAGTGGTTTTTCAACACTAACACAAGTGTGAAAAGTGGTTTTTCCACACTAATACAAGTGCAAAAGTGGTTTCCTGCACCAACACAAGTGCAAAAAGTGATTTTCCACACTAATGCAAGTGCAAAAGTGGTTTCCTGCACCACCACAAGTGCGAAAAGTGGTTTTTCAACACTAACACAAGTGCGAAAAGTGGTTTTTCCACACTAATACAAGTGCAAAAGTGGTTTCCTGCACCAACACAAGTGCGAAAAGTGGTTTTTCAACACTAACACAAGTGCGAAAAGTGGTTTTTCAACACTAACACAAGTGCGAAAAGTGGTTTTTCAACACTAACACAAGTGCGAAAAGTCGTTTTTCAACACTAACACAAGTGCGAAAAGTGGTTTTTCAACACTAATACAAGTGCAAAAGTGGTTTCCTGCACCAACACAAGTGCGAAAAGTGGTTTTTCCACACTATCACAAGTGCAAAAGTGGTTTCCTGCACCAACACAAGTGCGAAAAGTGGTTTTTCAACACTAACACAAGTGCGAAAAGTGGTTTTTCAACACTAACACAAGTGCGAAAAGTGTTTTTTCCACACTAATACAAGTGCAAAAGTGGTTTCCTGCACCAACACAAGTGCGAAAATTGGTTTTTCAACACTAACACAAGTGCAAAAAGTGGTTTTTCAACACTAACACAAGTGCAAAAAGTGGTTTTTCAACACTAACACAAGTGCAAAAAGTGGTTTTTCAACACTAACACAAATGCGAAAAGTGTTTTTTCAACACTAACACAAGTGCGAAAAGTGTTTTTTCCACACTAATACAAGTGCAAAAGTGGTTTCCTGCACCAACACAAGTGCGAAAAGTGGTTTTTCAACACTAACACAAGTGCGAAAAGTGGTTTCCTGCACCAACACAAGTGCGAAAAGTGGTTTTTCAACACTAACACAAGTGCGAAAAGTGGTTTTACCACACTAATACAAGTGCGAAAAGTGGTTTTTCCACAATAATACAAGTGCAAAAGTGGTTTCCTGCACCAACACAAGTGCGAAAAGTGGTTTTTCAACACTAACACAAGTGCGAAAAGTGGTTTTTCAACACCAACACAAGTGCGAAAAGTGGTTTTTCCACACTAATACAAGTGCAAAAGTGGTTTCCTGCACCAACACAAGTGCGAAAAGTGGTTTTTCAACACTAACACAAGTGCGAAAAGTGGTTTTTCAACACTATCACAAGTGGGAAAAGTGGTTTTTCAACACTAACACAAGTGCGAAAAGTGGTTTTTCAACACTATCACAAATGCAAAAAGTGTTTTTTCCACACTAATACAAGTGCAAAAGTGGTTTCCTGCACCAACACAAGTGCGAAAAGTGCTTTTTCAACACTAACACAAGTGCGAAAAGTGGGTTTTCAACACTAACACAAGTGCGAAAAGTGGTTTTTCAACACTAACACAAGTGCGAAAAGTGGTTTTTCAACACTAACACAAGTGCGAAAAGTGGTTTTTCAACACTAACACAAGTGCGAAAAGTGTTTTCTCCACACTAATACAAGTGCAAAAGTGGTTTCCTGCACCAACACAAGTGCGAAAAGTGGTTTTTCAACACGAACAAGTGCGAAAAGTGGTTTTTCAACACTATCACAAATGCAAAAAGTGTTTTTTCCACACTAATACAAGTGCAAAAGTGGTTTCCTGCACCAACACAAGTGCGAAAAGTGGTTTTTCAACACTAACATAAGTGCGAAAAGTGGTTTTTCAACACTAACACAAGTGCGAAAAGTGGTTTTTCCACACTAATACCAGTGCGAAAAGTGGTTTTTCAACACTAAGACAAGTGCGAAAAGTGGTTTTTCCACACTAATACACGTGCAAAAAGTGGTTTTTCCACACTAATACAAGTGCAAAAGTGGTTTCCTGCACCAACACAAGTGCGAAAAGTGGTTTTTCAACACTAACACAAGTGCGAAAAGTGGTTTTTCAACACTAACACAAGTGCGAAAAGCGGTTTTTCAACACTAACACAAGTGCAAAAAGTGGTTTTTCAACACTAACACAAGTGCGAAAGGTGTTTTTTCAACACTAACACAAGTGCAAAAAGTGTTTTTGCCACACTAATACAAGTGCAAAAGTGGTTTCCTGCACCAACACAAGTGCGAAAAGTGGTTTTTCAACACTAACACAAGTGCAAAAAGTGGTTTTTCAACACTAACACAAGTGCGAAAAGTGGTTTTTCAACACTAACACAAGTGCGAAAAGTGGTTTTTCCACACTAATACAAGTGCAAAAGTGGTTTCCTGCACCAACACAAGTGCGAAAAGTGGTTTTTCAACACTAACACAAGTGCGAAAAGTGGTTTTTTAACAATATCACAAGTGCAAAAAGTGTTTTTCCACACTAATACAAGTGCAAAAGTGGTTTGCTGCACCAACACAAGTGCGAAAAGTGGTTTTTCAACACTAACACAAGTGCGAAAAGTGTTTTTTCCACACTAATACAAGTGCAAAAGTGGTTTCCTTCACCAACACAAGTGCGAAAAGTGGTTTTTCAACACTAACACAAGTGCGAAAAGTGGTTTTTCAACACTAACACAAGTGTGAAAAGTGGTTTTTCCACACTAATACAATTGCAAAAGTGGTTTCCTGCACCAACACAAGTGCAAAAAGTGTTTTTCCACACTAATGCAAGTGCAAAAGTGGTTTCCTGCACCACCACAAGTGCGAAAAGTGGTTTTTCAACACTAACACAAGTGCGAAAAGTGGTTTTTCCACACTAATACAAGTGCAAAAGTGGTTTCCTGCACCAACACAAGTGCGAAAAGTGGTTTTTCAACACTAACACAAGTGCGAAAAGTGGTTTTTCAACACTAACACAAGTGCGAAAAGTGGTTTTTCAACACTAACACAAGTGCGAAAAGTGGTTTTTCAACACTAACACAAGTGCGAAAAGTGGTTTTTCAACACTAATACAAGTGCAAAAGTGGTTTCCTGCACCAACACAAGTGCGAAAAGTGGTTTTTCAACACTAACAAGTGTGAAAAGTGGTTTTTCAACACTATCACAAATGCAAAAAGTGTTTTTTCCACACTAATACAAGTGCAAAAGTGGTTTCCTGCACCAACACAAGTGCGAAAAGTGGTTTTTCAACACTAACACAAGTGCGAAAAGTGGTTTTTCAACACTAACACAAGTGCGAAAAGTGGTTTTTCAACACTATCACAAGTGCAAAAGTGGTTTCCTGCACCAACACAAGTGCGAAAAGTGGTTTTTCAACACTAACACAAGTGCGAAAAGTGGTTTTTCAACACTAACACAAGTGCGAAAAGTGGTTTTTCAACACTAACACAAGTGCGAAAAGTGGTTTCCTGCACCAACACAAGTGCGAAAAGTGGTTTTTCAACACTAACACAATTGCGAAAAGTGGTTTTTCAACACTAACACAAGTGCGAAAAGTGGTTTTTCAACACTAACACAAGTGCGAAAAGTGGTTTTTCAACACTAACACAAGTGCGAAAAGTGGTTTTTCAACACTAACACAAGTGCGAAAAGTGGTTTCCTGCACCAACACAAGTGCGAAAAGTGGTTTTTCAACACTAATACAAGTGCAAAAGTGGTTTCCTGCACCAACACAAGTGCGAAAAGTGGTTTTTCCACACTATCACAAGTGCAAAAGTGGTTTCCTGCACCAACACAAGTGCGAAAAGTGGTTTTTCAACACTAACACAAGTGCGAAAAGTGGTTTTTCAACACTAACACAAGTGCGAAAAGTGTTTTTTCCACACTAATACAAGTGCAAAAGTGGTTTCCTGCACCAACACAAGTGCGAAAATTGGTTTTTCAACACTAACACAAGTGCAAAAAGTGGTTTTTCAACACTAACACAAGTGCAAAAAGTGGTTTTTCAACACTAACACAAGTGCAAAAAGTGGTTTTTCAACACTAACACAAATGCGAAAAGTGTTTTTTCAACACTAACACAAGTGCGAAAAGTGTTTTTTCCACACTAATACAAGTGCAAAAGTGGTTTCCTGCACCAACACAAGTGCGAAAAGTGGTTTTTCAACACTAACACAAGTGCGAAAAGTGGTTTCCTGCACCAACACAAGTGCGAAAAGTGGTTTTTCAACACTAACACAAGTGCGAAAAGTGGTTTTACCACACTAATACAAGTGCGAAAAGTGGTTTTTCCACAATAATACAAGTGCAAAAGTGGTTTCCTGCACCAACACAAGTGCGAAAAGTGGTTTTTCAACACTAACACAAGTGCGAAAAGTGGTTTTTCAACACCAACACAAGTGCGAAAAGTGGTTTTTCCACACTAATACAAGTGCAAAAGTGGTTTCCTGCACCAACACAAGTGCAAAAAGTGGTTTTTCAACACTAACACAAGTGCGAAAAGTGGTTTTTCAACACTATCACAAGTGGGAAAAGTGGTTTTTCAACACTAACACAAGTGCGAAAAGTGGTTTTTCAACACTATCACAAATGCAAAAAGTGTTTTTTCCACACTAATACAAGTGCAAAAGTGGTTTCCTGCACCAACACAAGTGCGAAAAGTGCTTTTTCAACACTAACACAAGTGCGAAAAGTGGGTTTTCAACACTAACACAAGTGCGAAAAGTGGTTTTTCAACACTAACACAAGTGCGAAAAGTGGTTTTTCAACACTAACACAAGTGCGAAAAGTGGTTTTTCAACACTAACACAAGTGCGAAAAGTGTTTTCTCCACACTAATACAAGTGCAAAAGTGGTTTCCTGCACCAACACAAGTGCGAAAAGTGGTTTTTCAACACGAACAATTGCGAAAAGTGGTTTTTCAACACTATCACAAATGCAAAAAGTGTTTTTTCCACACTAATACAAGTGCAAAAGTGGTTTCCTGCACCAACACAAGTGCGAAAAGTGGTTTTTCAACACTAACATAAGTGCGAAAAGTGGTTTTTCAACACTAACACAAGTGCGAAAAGTGGTTTTTCCACACTAATACCAGTGCGAAAAGTGGTTTTTCAACACTAAGACAAGTGCGAAAAGTGGTTTTTCCACACTAATACACGTGCAAAAAGTGGTTTTTCCACACTAATACAAGTGCAAAAGTGGTTTCCTGCACCAACACAAGTGCGAAAAGTGGTTTTTCAACACTAACACAAGTGCGAAAAGTGGTTTTTCAACACTAACACAAGTGCGAAAAGCGGTTTTTCAACACTAACACAAGTGCAAAAAGTGGTTTTTCAACACTAACACAAGTGCGAAAGGTGTTTTTTCAACACTAACACAAGTGCAAAAAGTGTTTTTGCCACACTAATACAAGTGCAAAAGTGGTTTCCTGCACCAACACAAGTGCGAAAAGTGGTTTTTCAACACTAACACAAGTGCAAAAAGTGGTTTTTCAACACTAACACAAGTGCGAAAAGTGGTTTTTCAACACTAACACAAGTGCGAAAAGTGGTTTTTCCACACTAATACAAGTGCAAAAGTGGTTTCCTGCACCAACACAAGTGCGAAAAGTGGTTTTTCAACACTAACACAAGTGCGAAAAGTGGTTTTTTAACAATATCACAAGTGCAAAAAGTGTTTTTCCACACTAATACAAGTGCAAAAGTGGTTTGCTGCACCAACACAAGTGCGAAAAGTGGTTTTTCAACACTAACACAAGTGCAAAAAGTGTTTTTTCCACACTAATACAAGTGCAAAAGTGGTTTCCTTCACCAACACAAGTGCGAAAAGTGGTTTTTCAACACTAACACAAGTGCGAAAAGTGGTTTTTCAACACTAACACAAGTGTGAAAAGTGGTTTTTCCACACTAACACAAGTGCGAAAAGTGGTTTTTCAACACTAACACAAGTGCGAAAAGTGGTTTCCTGCACCAACACAAGTGCGAAAAGTGGTTTTTCAACACTAACACAATTGCGAAAAGTGGTTTTTCAACACTAACACAAGTGCGAAAAGTGGTTTTTCAACACTAACACAAGTGCGAAAAGTGGTTTTTCAACACTAACACAAGTGCGAAAAGTGGTTTTTCAACACTAACACAAGTGCGAAAAGTGGTTTCCTGCACCAACACAAGTGCGAAAAGTGGTTTTTCAACACTAACACAAGTGCGAAAAGTGGTTTTTCAACACTAACACAAGTGCGAAAAGTGGTTTTTCAACACTAACACAAGTGCGAAAAGTGGTTTCCTGCACCAACACAAGTGCGAAAAGTGGTTTTTCAACACTAACACAATTGCGAAAAGTGGTTTTTCAACACTAACACAAGTGCGAAAAGTGGTTTTTCAACACTAACACAAGTGCGAAAAGTGGTTTTTCAACACTAACACAAGTGCGAAAAGTGGTTTTTCAACACTAACACAAGTGCGAAAAGTGGTTTCCTGCACCAACACAAGTGCGAAAAGTGGTTTTTCAACACTAATACAAGTGCAAAAGTGGTTTCCTGCACCAACACAAGTGCGAAAAGTGGTTTTTCCACACTATCACAAGTGCAAAAGTGGTTTCCTGCACCAACACAAGTGCGAAAAGTGGTTTTTCAACACTAACACAAGTGCGAAAAGTGGTTTTTCAACACTAACACAAGTGCGAAAAGTGTTTTTTCCACACTAATACAAGTGCAAAAGTGGTTTCCTGCACCAACACAAGTGCGAAAATTGGTTTTTCAACACTAACACAAGTGCAAAAAGTGGTTTTTCAACACTAACACAAGTGCAAAAAGTGGTTTTTCAACACTAACACAAGTGCAAAAAGTGGTTTTTCAACACTAACACAAATGCGAAAAGTGTTTTTTCAACACTAACACAAGTGCGAAAAGTGTTTTTTCCACACTAATACAAGTGCAAAAGTGGTTTCCTGCACCAACACAAGTGCGAAAAGTGGTTTTTCAACACTAACACAAGTGCGAAAAGTGGTTTCCTGCACCAACACAAGTGCGAAAAGTGGTTTTTCAACACTAACACAAGTGCGAAAAGTGGTTTTACCACACTAATACAAGTGCGAAAAGTGGTTTTTCCACAATAATACAAGTGCAAAAGTGGTTTCCTGCACCAACACAAGTGCGAAAAGTGGTTTTTCAACACTAACACAAGTGCGAAAAGTGGTTTTTCAACACCAACACAAGTGCGAAAAGTGGTTTTTCCACACTAATACAAGTGCAAAAGTGGTTTCCTGCACCAACACAAGTGCGAAAAGTGGTTTTTCAACACTAACACAAGTGCGAAAAGTGGTTTTTCAACACTATCACAAGTGGGAAAAGTGGTTTTTCAACACTAACACAAGTGCGAAAAGTGGTTTTTCAACACTATCACAAATGCAAAAAGTGTTTTTTCCACACTAATACAAGTGCAAAAGTGGTTTCCTGCACCAACACAAGTGCGAAAAGTGCTTTTTCAACACTAACACAAGTGCGAAAAGTGGGTTTTCAACACTAACACAAGTGCGAAAAGTGGTTTTTCAACACTAACACAAGTGCGAAAAGTGGTTTTTCAACACTAACACAAGTGCGAAAAGTGGTTTTTCAACACTAACACAAGTGCGAAAAGTGTTTTCTCCACACTAATACAAGTGCAAAAGTGGTTTCCTGCACCAACACAAGTGCGAAAAGTGGTTTTTCAACACGAACAAGTGCGAAAAGTGGTTTTTCAACACTATCACAAATGCAAAAAGTGTTTTTTCCACACTAATACAAGTGCAAAAGTGGTTTCCTGCACCAACACAAGTGCGAAAAGTGGTTTTTCAACACTAACATAAGTGCGAAAAGTGGTTTTTCAACACTAACACAAGTGCGAAAAGTGGTTTTTCCACACTAATACCAGTGCGAAAAGTGGTTTTTCAACACTAAGACAAGTGCGAAAAGTGGTTTTTCCACACTAATACACGTGCAAAAAGTGGTTTTTCCACACTAATACAAGTGCAAAAGTGGTTTCCTGCACCAACACAAGTGCGAAAAGTGGTTTTTCAACACTAACACAAGTGCGAAAAGTGGTTTTTCAACACTAACACAAGTGCGAAAAGCGGTTTTTCAACACTAACACAAGTGCAAAAAGTGGTTTTTCAACACTAACACAAGTGCGAAAGGTGTTTTTTCAACACTAACACAAGTGCAAAAAGTGTTTTTGCCACACTAATACAAGTGCAAAAGTGGTTTCCTGCACCAACACAAGTGCGAAAAGTGGTTTTTCAACACTAACACAAGTGCAAAAAGTGGTTTTTCAACACTAACACAAGTGCGAAAAGTGGTTTTTCAACACTAACACAAGTGCGAAAAGTGGTTTTTCCACACTAATACAAGTGCAAAAGTGGTTTCCTGCACCAACACAAGTGCGAAAAGTGGTTTTTCAACACTAACACAAGTGCGAAAAGTGGTTTTTTAACAATATCACAAGTGCAAAAAGTGTTTTTCCACACTAATACAAGTGCAAAAGTGGTTTGCTGCACCAACACAAGTGCGAAAAGTGGTTTTTCAACACTAACATAAGTGCGAAAAGTGTTTTTTCCACACTAATACAAGTGCAAAAGTGGTTTCCTTCACCAACACAAGTGCGAAAAGTGGTTTTTCCACACTAACACAAGTGCAAAAAGTGGTTTT
This sequence comes from Myxine glutinosa, assembly GCF_964187855.1. Lineage (NCBI taxonomy): Eukaryota > Metazoa > Chordata > Myxini > Myxiniformes > Myxinidae > Myxine > Myxine glutinosa. The sequence goes on from NW_027616772.1 coordinate 51,939, forward strand.
TCAACACTAACACAAGTGCGAAAGGTGTTTTTTCAACACTAACACAAGTGCAAAAAGTGTTTTTGCCACACTAATACAAGTGCAAAAGTGGTTTCCTGCACCAACACAAGTGCGAAAAGTGGTTTTTCAACACTAACACAAGTGCAAAAAGTGGTTTTTCAACACTAACACAAGTGCGAAAAGTGGTTTTTCAACACTAACACAAGTGCGAAAAGTGGTTTTTCCACACTAATACAAGTGCAAAAGTGGTTTCCTGCACCAACACAAGTGCGAAAAGTGGTTTTTCAACACTAACACAAGTGCGAAAAGTGGTTTTTTAACAATATCACAAGTGCAAAAAGTGTTTTTCCACACTAATACAAGTGCAAAAGTGGTTTGCTGCACCAACACAAGTGCGAAAAGTGGTTTTTCAACACTAACATAAGTGCGAAAAGTGTTTTTTCCACACTAATACAAGTGCAAAAGTGGTTTCCTTCACCAACACAAGTGCGAAAAGTGGTTTTTCAACACTAACACAAGTGCGAAAAGTGGTTTTTCAACACTAACACAAGTGTGAAAAGTGGTTTTTCCACACTAATACAAGTGCAAAAGTGGTTTCCTGCACCAACACAAGTGCAAAAAGTGTTTTTCCACACTAATGCAAGTGCAAAAGTGGTTTCCTGCACCACCACAAGTGCGAAAAGTGGTTTTTCAACACTAACACAAGTGCGAAAAGTGGTTTTTCCACACTAATACAAGTGCAAAAGTGGTTTCCTGCACCAACACAAGTGCGAAAAGTGGTTTTCCAACACTAACACAAGTGCGAAAAGTGGTTTTTCAACACTAACACAAGTGCGAAAAGTGGTTTTTCAACACTAACACAAGTGCGAAAAGTGGTTTTTCAACACTAACACAAGTGCGAAAAGTGGTTTTTCAACACTAATACAAGTGCAAAAGTGGTTTCCTGCACCAACACAAGTGCGAAAAGTGGTTTTTCAACACTAACAAGTGTGAAAAGTGGTTTTTCAACACTATCACAAATGCAAAAAGTGTTTTTTCCACACTAATACAAGTGCAAAAGTGGTTTCCTGCACCAACACAAGTGCGAAAAGTGGTTTTTCAACACTAACACAAGTGCGAAAAGTGGTTTTTCAACACTAACACAAGTGCGAAAAGTGGTTTTTCAACACTATCACAAGTGCAAAAGTGGTTTCCTGCACCAACACAAGTGCGAAAAGTGGTTTTTCAACACTAACACAAGTGCGAAAAGTGGTTTTTCAACACTAACACAAGTGCGAAAAGTGCTTTTTCAACACTAACACAAGTGCGAAAAGTGGTTTCCTGCACCAACACAAGTGCGAAAAGTGGTTTTTCAACACTAACACAAGTGCGAAAAGTGGTTTTTCAACACTAACACAAGTGCAAAAAGTGGTTTTTCAACACTAACACAAGTGCAAAAAGTGGTTTTTCAACACTAACACAAATGCGAAAAGTGTTTTTTCAACATGAACACAAGTGCGAAAAGTGTTTTTTCCACACTAATACAAGTGCAAAAGTGGTTTCCTGCACCAACACAAGTGCGAAAAGTGTTTTTTCCACACTAATACAAGTGCAAAAGTGGTTTCCTGCACCAACACAAGTGCGAAAAGTGGTTTTTCAACACTAACACAAGTGCGAAAAGTGGTTTTACCACACTAATACAAGTGCGAAAAGTGGTTTTTCCACACTAATACAAGTGCGAAAAGTGGTTTCCTGCACCAACACAAGTGCGAAAAGTGGTTTTTCAACACTAACACAAGTGCGAAAAGTGGTTTTTCAACACTAACACAAGTGCAAAAAGTGGTTTTTCAACACTAACACAAGTGCAAAAAGTGGTTTTTCAACACTAACACAAATGCGAAAAGTGGTTTTTCAACACTAACACAAGTGCGAAAAGTGGTTTTTCAACACTAATACAAGTGCAAAAGTGGTTTCCTGCACCAACACAAGTGCGAAAAGTGGTTTTTCAACACTAACAAGTGCGAAAAGTGGTTTTTCAACACTAACAAGTGCGAAAAGTGGTTTTTCAACACTATCACAAATGCAAAAAGTGTTTTTTCCACACTAATACAAGTGCAAAAGTGGTTTCCTGCACCAACACAAGTGCGAAAAGTGGTTTTTCAACACTAACGCAAGTGCGAAAAGTGGTTTTTCAACACTAACACAAGTGCAAAAAGTGGTTTTTCAACACTAACACAAGTGCGAAAAGTGGTTTTTCAACACTAACACAAGTGCGAAAAGTGGTTTTTCAACACTAACACAAGTGCGAAAAGTGTTTTCTCCACACTAATACAAGTGCAAAAGTGGTTTCCTGCACCAACACAAGTGCGAAAAGTGGTTTTTCAACACGAACAATTGCGAAAAGTGGTTTTTCAACACTATCACAAATGCAAAAAGTGTTTTTTCCACACTAATACAAGTGCAAAAGTGGTTTCCTGCACCAACACAAGTGCGAAAAGTGGTTTTTCAACACTAACATAAGTGCGAAAAGTGGTTTTTCAACACTAACACAAGTGCGAAAAGTGGTTTTTCCACACTAATACCAGTGCGAAAAGTGGTTTTTCAACACTAAGACAAGTGCGAAAAGTGGTTTTTCCACACTAATACACGTGCAAAAAGTGGTTTTTCCACACTAATACAAGTGCAAAAGTGGTTTCCTGCACCAACACAAGTGCGAAAAGTGGTTTTTCAACACTAACACAAGTGCGAAAAGTGGTTTTTCAACACTAACACAAGTGCGAAAAGCGGTTTTTCAACACTAACACAAGTGCAAAAAGTGGTTTTTCAACACTAACACAAGTGCGAAAGGTGTTTTTTCAACACTAACACAAGTGCAAAAAGTGTTTTTGCCACACTAATACAAGTGCAAAAGTGGTTTCCTGCACCAACACAAGTGCGAAAAGTGGTTTTTCAACACTAACACAAGTGCAAAAAGTGGTTTTTCAACACTAACACAAGTGCGAAAAGTGGTTTTTCAACACTAACACAAGTGCGAAAAGTGGTTTTTCCACACTAATACAAGTGCAAAAGTGGTTTCCTGCACCAACACAAGTGCGAAAAGTGGTTTTTCAACACTAACACAAGTGCGAAAAGTGGTTTTTTAACAATATCACAAGTGCAAAAAGTGTTTTTCCACACTAATACAAGTGCAAAAGTGGTTTGCTGCACCAACACAAGTGCGAAAAGTGGTTTTTCAACACTAACACAAGTGCAAAAAGTGTTTTTTCCACACTAATACAAGTGCAAAAGTGGTTTCCTTCACCAACACAAGTGCGAAAAGTGGTTTTTCAACACTAACACAAGTGCGAAAAGTGGTTTTTCAACACTAACACAAGTGTGAAAAGTGGTTTTTCCACACTAACACAAGTGCGAAAAGTGGTTTTTCAACACTAACACAAGTGCGAAAAGTGGTTTCCTGCACCAACACAAGTGCGAAAAGTGGTTTTTCAACACTAACACAATTGCGAAAAGTGGTTTTTCAACACTAACACAAGTGCGAAAAGTGGTTTTTCAACACTAACACAAGTGCGAAAAGTGGTTTTTCAACACTAACACAAGTGCGAAAAGTGGTTTTTCAACACTAACACAAGTGCGAAAAGTGGTTTCCTGCACCAACACAAGTGCGAAAAGTGGTTTTTCAACACTAACACAAGTGCGAAAAGTGGTTTTTCAACACTAACACAAGTGCGAAAAGTGGTTTTTCAACACTAACACAAGTGCGAAAAGTGGTTTCCTGCACCAACACAAGTGCGAAAAGTGGTTTTTCAACACTAACACAATTGCGAAAAGTGGTTTTTCAACACTAACACAAGTGCGAAAAGTGGTTTTTCAACACTAACACAAGTGCGAAAAGTGGTTTTTCAACACTAACACAAGTGCGAAAAGTGGTTTTTCAACACTAACACAAGTGCGAAAAGTGGTTTCCTGCACCAACACAAGTGCGAAAAGTGGTTTTTCAACACTAATACAAGTGCAAAAGTGGTTTCCTGCACCAACACAAGTGCGAAAAGTGGTTTTTCCACACTATCACAAGTGCAAAAGTGGTTTCCTGCACCAACACAAGTGCGAAAAGTGGTTTTTCAACACTAACACAAGTGCGAAAAGTGGTTTTTCAACACTAACACAAGTGCGAAAAGTGTTTTTTCCACACTAATACAAGTGCAAAAGTGGTTTCCTGCACCAACACAAGTGCGAAAATTGGTTTTTCAACACTAACACAAGTGCAAAAAGTGGTTTTTCAACACTAACACAAGTGCAAAAAGTGGTTTTTCAACACTAACACAAGTGCAAAAAGTGGTTTTTCAACACTAACACAAATGCGAAAAGTGTTTTTTCAACACTAACACAAGTGCGAAAAGTGTTTTTTCCACACTAATACAAGTGCAAAAGTGGTTTCCTGCACCAACACAAGTGCGAAAAGTGGTTTTTCAACACTAACACAAGTGCGAAAAGTGGTTTCCTGCACCAACACAAGTGCGAAAAGTGGTTTTTCAACACTAACACAAGTGCGAAAAGTGGTTTTACCACACTAATACAAGTGCGAAAAGTGGTTTTTCCACAATAATACAAGTGCAAAAGTGGTTTCCTGCACCAACACAAGTGCGAAAAGTGGTTTTTCAACACTAACACAAGTGCGAAAAGTGGTTTTTCAACACCAACACAAGTGCGAAAAGTGGTTTTTCCACACTAATACAAGTGCAAAAGTGGTTTCCTGCACCAACACAAGTGCGAAAAGTGGTTTTTCAACACTAACACAAGTGCGAAAAGTGGTTTTTCAACACTATCACAAGTGGGAAAAGTGGTTTTTCAACACTAACACAAGTGCGAAAAGTGGTTTTTCAACACTATCACAAATGCAAAAAGTGTTTTTTCCACACTAATACAAGTGCAAAAGTGGTTTCCTGCACCAACACAAGTGCGAAAAGTGCTTTTTCAACACTAACACAAGTGCGAAAAGTGGGTTTTCAACACTAACACAAGTGCGAAAAGTGGTTTTTCAACACTAACACAAGTGCGAAAAGTGGTTTTTCAACACTAACACAAGTGCGAAAAGTGGTTTTTCAACACTAACACAAGTGCGAAAAGTGTTTTCTCCACACTAATACAAGTGCAAAAGTGGTTTCCTGCACCAACACAAGTGCGAAAAGTGGTTTTTCAACACGAACAAGTGCGAAAAGTGGTTTTTCAACACTATCACAAATGCAAAAAGTGTTTTTTCCACACTAATACAAGTGCAAAAGTGGTTTCCTGCACCAACACAAGTGCGAAAAGTGGTTTTTCAACACTAACATAAGTGCGAAAAGTGGTTTTTCAACACTAACACAAGTGCGAAAAGTGGTTTTTCCACACTAATACCAGTGCGAAAAGTGGTTTTTCAACACTAAGACAAGTGCGAAAAGTGGTTTTTCCACACTAATACACGTGCAAAAAGTGGTTTTTCCACACTAATACAAGTGCAAAAGTGGTTTCCTGCACCAACACAAGTGCGAAAAGTGGTTTTTCAACACTAACACAAGTGCGAAAAGTGGTTTTTCAACACTAACACAAGTGCGAAAAGCGGTTTTTCAACACTAACACAAGTGCAAAAAGTGGTTTTTCAACACTAACACAAGTGCGAAAGGTGTTTTTTCAACACTAACACAAGTGCAAAAAGTGTTTTTGCCACACTAATACAAGTGCAAAAGTGGTTTCCTGCACCAACACAAGTGCGAAAAGTGGTTTTTCAACACTAACACAAGTGCAAAAAGTGGTTTTTCAACACTAACACAAGTGCGAAAAGTGGTTTTTCAACACTAACACAAGTGCGAAAAGTGGTTTTTCCACACTAATACAAGTGCAAAAGTGGTTTCCTGCACCAACACAAGTGCGAAAAGTGGTTTTTCAACACTAACACAAGTGCGAAAAGTGGTTTTTTAACAATATCACAAGTGCAAAAAGTGTTTTTCCACACTAATACAAGTGCAAAAGTGGTTTGCTGCACCAACACAAGTGCGAAAAGTGGTTTTTCAACACTAACATAAGTGCGAAAAGTGTTTTTTCCACACTAATACAAGTGCAAAAGTGGTTTCCTTCACCAACACAAGTGCGAAAAGTGGTTTTTCCACACTAACACAAGTGCAAAAAGTGGTTTTTCAACACTAACACAAGTGCGAAAGGTGTTTTTTCAACACTAACACAAGTGCAAAAAGTGTTTTTGCCACACTAATACAAGTGCAAAAGTGGTTTCCTGCACCAACACAAGTGCGAAAAGTGGTTTTTCAACACTAACACAAGTGCAAAAAGTGGTTTTTCAACACTAACACAAGTGCGAAAAGTGGTTTTTCAACACTAACACAAGTGCGAAAAGTGGTTTTTCCACACTAATACAAGTGCAAAAGTGGTTTCCTGCACCAACACAAGTGCGAAAAGTGGTTTTTCAACACTAACACAAGTGCGAAAAGTGGTTTTTTAACAATATCACAAGTGCAAAAAGTGTTTTTCCACACTAATACAAGTGCAAAAGTGGTTTGCTGCACCAACACAAGTGCGAAAAGTGGTTTTTCAACACTAACATAAGTGCGAAAAGTGTTTTTTCCACACTAATACAAGTGCAAAAGTGGTTTCCTTCACCAACACAAGTGCGAAAAGTGGTTTTTCAACACTAACACAAGTGCGAAAAGTGGTTTTTCAACACTAACACAAGTGTGAAAAGTGGTTTTTCCACACTAATACAAGTGCAAAAGTGGTTTCCTGCACCAACACAAGTGCAAAAAGTGTTTTTCCACACTAATGCAAGTGCAAAAGTGGTTTCCTGCACCACCACAAGTGCGAAAAGTGGTTTTTCAACACTAACACAAGTGCGAAAAGTGGTTTTTCCACACTAATACAAGTGCAAAAGTGGTTTCCTGCACCAACACAAGTGCGAAAAGTGGTTTTCCAACACTAACACAAGTGCGAAAAGTGGTTTTTCAACACTAACACAAGTGCGAAAAGTGGTTTTTCAACACTAACACAAGTGCGAAAAGTGGTTTTTCAACACTAACACAAGTGCGAAAAGTGGTTTTTCAACACTAATACAAGTGCAAAAGTGGTTTCCTGCACCAACACAAGTGCGAAAAGTGGTTTTTCAACACTAACAAGTGTGAAAAGTGGTTTTTCAACACTATCACAAATGCAAAAAGTGTTTTTTCCACACTAATACAAGTGCAAAAGTGGTTTCCTGCACCAACACAAGTGCGAAAAGTGGTTTTTCAACACTAACACAAGTGCGAAAAGTGGTTTTTCAACACTAACACAAGTGCGAAAAGTGGTTTTTCAACACTATCACAAGTGCAAAAGTGGTTTCCTGCACCAACACAAGTGCGAAAAGTGGTTTTTCAACACTAACACAAGTGCGAAAAGTGGTTTTTCAACACTAACACAAGTGCGAAAAGTGGTTTTTCAACACTAACACAAGTGCGAAAAGTGGTTTCCTGCACCAACACAAGTGCGAAAAGTGGTTTTTCAACACTAACACAAGTGCGAAAAGTGGTTTTTCAACACTAACACAAGTGCAAAAAGTGGTTTTTCAACACTAACACAAGTGCAAAAAGTGGTTTTTCAACACTAACACAAATGCGAAAAGTGTTTTTTCAACATGAACACAAGTGCGAAAAGTGTTTTTTCCACACTAATACAAGTGCAAAAGTGGTTTCCTGCACCAACACAAGTGCGAAAAGTGTTTTTTCCACACTAATACAAGTGCAAAAGTGGTTTCCTGCACCAACACAAGTGCGAAAAGTGGTTTTTCAACACTAACACAAGTGCGAAAAGTGGTTTTACCACACTAATACAAGTGCGAAAAGTGGTTTTTCCACACTAATACAAGTGCGAAAAGTGGTTTCCTGCACCAACACAAGTGCGAAAAGTGGTTTTTCAACACTAACACAAGTGCGAAAAGTGGTTTTTCAACACTAACACAAGTGCAAAAAGTGGTTTTTCAACACTAACACAAGTGCAAAAAGTGGTTTTTCAACACTAACACAAATGCGAAAAGTGGTTTTTCAACACTAACACAAGTGCGAAAAGTGGTTTTTCAACACTAATACAAGTGCAAAAGTGGTTTCCTGCACCAACACAAGTGCGAAAAGTGGTTTTTCAACACTAACAAGTGCGAAAAGTGGTTTTTCAACACTAACAAGTGCGAAAAGTGGTTTTTCAACACTATCACAAATGCAAAAAGTGTTTTTTCCACACTAATACAAGTGCAAAAGTGGTTTCCTGCACCAACACAAGTGCGAAAAGTGGTTTTTCAACACTAACGCAAGTGCGAAAAGTGGTTTTTCAACACTAACACAAGTGCAAAAAGTGGTTTTTCAACACTAACACAAGTGCAAAAAGTGGTTTTTCAACACTAACACAAGTGCGAAAAGTGGTTTCCTGCACCAACACAAGTGCGAAAAGTGGTTTTTCAACACTAACACAATTGCGAAAAGTGGTTTTTCAACACTAACACAAGTGCGAAAAGTGGTTTTTCAACACTAACACAAGTGCGAAAAGTGGTTTTTCAACACTAACACAAGTGCGAAAAGTGGTTTTTCAACACTAACACAAGTGCGAAAAGTGGTTTCCTGCACCAACACAAGTGCGAAAAGTGGTTTTTCAACACTAATACAAGTGCAAAAGTGGTTTCCTGCACCAACACAAGTGCGAAAAGTGGTTTTTCCACACTATCACAAGTGCAAAAGTGGTTTCCTGCACCAACACAAGTGCGAAAAGTGGTTTTTCAACACTAACACAAGTGCGAAAAGTGGTTTTTCAACACTAACACAAGTGCGAAAAGTGTTTTTTCCACACTAATACAAGTGCAAAAGTAGTTTCCTGCACCAACACAAGTGCGAAAATTGGTTTTTCAACACTAACACAAGTGCAAAAAGTGGTTTTTCAACACTAACACAAGTGCAAAAAGTGGTTTTTCAACACTAACACAAGTGCAAAAAGTGGTTTTTCAACACTAACACAAATGCGAAAAGTGTTTTTTCAACACTAACACAAGTGCGAAAAGTGTTTTTTCCACACTAATACAAGTGCAAAAGTGGTTTCCTGCACCAACACAAGTGCGAAAAGTGGTTTTTCAACACTAACACAAGTGCAAAAAGTGGTTTTTCAACACTAACACAAGTGCGAAAAGTGGTTTTTCAACACTAACACAAGTGCGAAAAGTGGTTTTTCCACACTAATACAAGTGCAAAAGTGGTTTCCTGCACCAACACAAGTGCGAAAAGTGGTTTTTCAACACTAACACAAGTGCGAAAAGTGGTTTTTTAACAATATCACAAGTGCAAAAAGTGTTTTTCCACACTAATACAAGTGCAAAAGTGGTTTGCTGCACCAACACAAGTGCGAAAAGTGGTTTTTCAACACTAACACAAGTGCGAAAAGTGTTTTTTCCACACTAATACAAGTGCAAAAGTGGTTTCCTTCACCAACACAAGTGCGAAAAGTGGTTTTTCAACACTAACACAAGTGCGAAAAGTGGTTTTTCAACACTAACACAAGTGTGAAAAGTGGTTTTTCCACACTAACACAAGTGCGAAAAGTGGTTTTTCAACACTAACACAAGTGCGAAAAGTGGTTTCCTGCACCAACACAAGTGCGAAAAGTGGTTTTTCAACACTAACACAATTGCGAAAAGTGGTTTTTCAACACTAACACAAGTGCGAAAAGTGGTTTTTCAACACTAACACAAGTGCGAAAAGTGGTTTTTCAACACTAACACAAGTGCGAAAAGTGGTTTTTCAACACTAACACAAGTGCGAAAAGTGGTTTCCTGCACCAACACAAGTGCGAAAAGTGGTTTTTCAACACTAACACAAGTGCGAAAAGTGGTTTTTCAACACTAACACAAGTGCGAAAAGTGGTTTTTCAACACTAACACAAGTGCGAAAAGTGGTTTCCTGCACCAACACAAGTGCGAAAAGTGGTTTTTCAACACTAACACAATTGCGAAAAGTGGTTTTTCAACACTAACACAAGTGCGAAAAGTGGTTTTTCAACACTAACACAAGTGCGAAAAGTGGTTTTTCAACACTAACACAAGTGCGAAAAGTGGTTTTTCAACACTAACACAAGTGCGAAAAGTGGTTTCCTGCACCAACACAAGTGCGAAAAGTGGTTTTTCAACACTAATACAAGTGCAAAAGTGGTTTCCTGCACCAACACAAGTGCGAAAAGTGGTTTTTCCACACTATCACAAGTGCAAAAGTGGTTTCCTGCACCAACACAAGTGCGAAAAGTGGTTTTTCAACACTAACACAAGTGCGAAAAGTGGTTTTTCAACACTAACACAAGTGCGAAAAGTGTTTTTTCCACACTAATACAAGTGCAAAAGTGGTTTCCTGCACCAACACAAGTGCGAAAATTGGTTTTTCAACACTAACACAAGTGCAAAAAGTGGTTTTTCAACACTAACACAAGTGCAAAAAGTGGTTTTTCAACACTAACACAAGTGCAAAAAGTGTTTTTCAACACTAACACAAATGCGAAAAGTGTTTTTTCAACACTAACACAAGTGCGAAAAGTGTTTTTTCCACACTAATACAAGTGCAAAAGTGGTTTCCTGCACCAACACAAGTGCGAAAAGTGGTTTTTCAACACTAACACAAGTGCGAAAAGTGGTTTCCTGCACCAACACAAGTGCGAAAAGTGGTTTTTCAACACTAACACAAGTGCGAAAAGTGGTTTTACCACACTAATACAAGTGCGAAAAGTGGTTTTTCCACAATAATACAAGTGCAAAAGTGGTTTCCTGCACCAACACAAGTGCGAAAAGTGGTTTTTCAACACTAACACAAGTGCGAAAAGTGGTTTTTCAACACCAACACAAGTGCGAAAAGTGGTTTTTCCACACTAATACAAGTGCAAAAGTGGTTTCCTGCACCAACACAAGTGCGAAAAGTGGTTTTTCAACACTAACACAAGTGCGAAAAGTGGTTTTTCAACACTATCACAAGTGGGAAAAGTGGTTTTTCAACACTAACACAAGTGCGAAAAGTGGTTTTTCAACACTATCACAAATGCAAAAAGTGTTTTTTCCACACTAATACAAGTGCAAAAGTGGTTTCCTGCACCAACACAAGTGCGAAAAGTGCTTTTTCAACACTAACACAAGTGCGAAAAGTGGGTTTTCAACACTAACACAAGTGCGAAAAGTGGTTTTTCAACACTAACACAAGTGCGAAAAGTGGTTTTTCAACACTAACACAAGTGCGAAAAGTGGTTTTTCAACACTAACACAAGTGCGAAAAGTGTTTTCTCCACACTAATACAAGTGCAAAAGTGGTTTCCTGCACCAACACAAGTGCGAAAAGTGGTTTTTCAACACGAACAAGTGCGAAAAGTGGTTTTTCAACACTATCACAAATGCAAAAAGTGTTTTTTCCACACTAATACAAGTGCAAAAGTGGTTTCCTGCACCAACACAAGTGCGAAAAGTGGTTTTTCAACACTAACATAAGTGCGAAAAGTGGTTTTTCAACACTAACACAAGTGCGAAAAGTGGTTTTTCCACACTAATACCAGTGCGAAAAGTGGTTTTTCAACACTAAGACAAGTGCGAAAAGTGGTTTTTCCACACTAATACACGTGCAAAAAGTGGTTTTTCCACACTAATACAAGTGCAAAAGTGGTTTCCTGCACCAACACAAGTGCGAAAAGTGGTTTTTCAACACTAACACAAGTGCGAAAAGTGGTTTTTCAACACTAACACAAGTGCGAAAAGCGGTTTTTCAACACTAACACAAGTGCAAAAAGTGGTTTTTCAACACTAACACAAGTGCGAAAGGTGTTTTTTCAACACTAACACAAGTGCAAAAAGTGTTTTTGCCACACTAATACAAGTGCAAAAGTGGTTTCCTGCACCAACACAAGTGCGAAAAGTGGTTTTTCAACACTAACACAAGTGCAAAAAGTGGTTTTTCAACACTAACACAAGTGCGAAAAGTGGTTTTTCAACACTAACACAAGTGCAAAAAGTGGTTTTTCCACACTAATACAAGTGCAAAAGTGGTTTCCTGCACCAACACAAGTGCGAAAAGTGGTTTTTCAACACTAACACAAGTGCGAAAAGTGGTTTTTTAACAATATCACAAGTGCAAAAAGTGTTTTTCCACACTAATACAAGTGCAAAAGTGGTTTGCTGCACCAACACAAGTGCGAAAAGTGGTTTTTCAACACTAACATAAGTGCGAAAAGTGTTTTTTCCACACTAATACAAGTGCAAAAGTGGTTTCCTTCACCAACACAAGTGCGAAAAGTGGTTTTTCCACACTAACACAAGTGCAAAAAGTGGTTTTTCAACACTAACACAAGTGCGAAAGGTGTTTTTTCAACACTAACACAAGTGCAAAAAGTGTTTTTGCCACACTAATACAAGTGCAAAAGTGGTTTCCTGCACCAACACAAGTGCGAAAAGTGGTTTTTCAACACTAACACAAGTGCAAAAAGTGGTTTTTCAACACTAACACAAGTGCGAAAAGTGGTTTTTCAACACTAACACAAGTGCGAAAAGTGGTTTTTCCACACTAATACAAGTGCAAAAGTGGTTTCCTGCACCAACACAAGTGCGAAAAGTGGTTTTTCAACACTAACACAAGTGCGAAAAGTGGTTTTTTAACAATATCACAAGTGCAAAAAGTGTTTTTCCACACTAATACAAGTGCAAAAGTGGTTTGCTGCACCAACACAAGTGCGAAAAGTGGTTTTTCAACACTAACATAAGTGCGAAAAGTGTTTTTTCCACACTAATACAAGTGCAAAAGTGGTTTCCTTCACCAACACAAGTGCGAAAAGTGGTTTTTCAACACTAACACAAGTGCAAAAAGTGTTTTTCCACACTAATGCAAGTGCAAAAGTGGTTTCCTGCACCACCACAAGTGCGAAAAGTGGTTTTTCAACACTAACACAAGTGCGAAAAGTGTTTTTTCCACACTAATACAAGTGCAAAAGTGGTTTCCTGCACCAACACAAGTGCGAAAAGTGGTTTTTCAACACTAACACAAGTGCGAAAAGTGGTTTCCTGCACCAACACAAGTGCGAAAAGTGGTTTTTCAACACTAACACAAGTGCGAAAAGTGGTTTTACCACACTAATACAAGTGCGAAAAGTGGTTTTTCCACAATAATACAAGTGCAAAAGTGGTTTCCTGCACCAACACAAGTGCGAAAAGTGGTTTTTCAACACTAACACAAGTGCGAAAAGTGGTTTTTCAACACCAACACAAGTGCGAAAAGTGGTTTTTCCACACTAATACAAGTGCAAAAGTGGTTTCCTGCACCAACACAAGTGCGAAAAGTGGTTTTTCAACACTAACACAAGTGCGAAAAGTGGTTTTTCAACACTATCACAAGTGGGAAAAGTGGTTTTTCAACACTAACACAAGTGCGAAAAGTGGTTTTTCAACACTATCACAAATGCAAAAAGTGTTTTTTCCACACTAATACAAGTGCAAAAGTGGTTTCCTGCACCAACACAAGTGCGAAAAGTGCTTTTTCAACACTAACACAAGTGCGAAAAGTGGGTTTTCAACACTAACACAAGTGCGAAAAGTGGTTTTTCAACACTAACACAAGTGCGAAAAGTGGTTTTTCAACACTAACACAAGTGCGAAAAGTGGTTTTTCAACACTAACACAAGTGCGAAAAGTGTTTTCTCCACACTAATACAAGTGCAAAAGTGGTTTCCTGCACCAACACAAGTGCGAAAAGTGGTTTTTCAACACGAACAAGTGCGAAAAGTGGTTTTTCAACACTATCACAAATGCAAAAAGTGTTTTTTCCACACTAATACAAGTGCAAAAGTGGTTTCCTGCACCAACACAAGTGCGAAAAGTGGTTTTTCAACACTAACATAAGTGCGAAAAGTGGTTTTTCAACACTAACACAAGTGCGAAAAGTGGTTTTTCCACACTAATACCAGTGCGAAAAGTGGTTTTTCAACACTAAGACAAGTGCGAAAAGTGGTTTTTCCACACTAATACACGTGCAAAAAGTGGTTTTTCCACACTAATACAAGTGCAAAAGTGGTTTCCTGCACCAACACAAGTGCGAAAAGTGGTTTTTCAACACTAACACAAGTGCGAAAAGTGGTTTTTCAACACTAACACAAGTGCGAAAAGCGGTTTTTCAACACTAACACAAGTGCAAAAAGTGGTTTTTCAACACTAACACAAGTGCGAAAGGTGTTTTTTCAACACTAACACAAGTGCAAAAAGTGTTTTTGCCACACTAATACAAGTGCAAAAGTGGTTTCCTGCACCAACACAAGTGCGAAAAGTGGTTTTTCAACACTAACACAAGTGCAAAAAGTGGTTTTTCAACACTAACACAAGTGCGAAAAGTGGTTTTTCAACACTAACACAAGTGCAAAAAGTGGTTTTTCCACACTAATACAAGTGCAAAAGTGGTTTCCTGCACCAACACAAGTGCGAAAAGTGGTTTTTCAACACTAACACAAGTGCGAAAAGTGGTTTTTTAACAATATCACAAGTGCAAAAAGTGTTTTTCCACACTAATACAAGTGCAAAAGTGGTTTGCTGCACCAACACAAGTGCGAAAAGTGGTTTTTCAACACTAACATAAGTGCGAAAAGTGTTTTTTCCACACTAATACAAGTGCAAAAGTGGTTTCCTTCACCAACACAAGTGCGAAAAGTGGTTTTTCCACACTAACACAAGTGCAAAAAGTGGTTTTTCAACACTAACACAAGTGCGAAAGGTGTTTTTTCAACACTAACACAAGTGCAAAAAGTGTTTTTGCCACACTAATACAAGTGCAAAAGTGGTTTCCTGCACCAACACAAGTGCGAAAAGTGGTTTTTCAACACTAACACAAGTGCAAAAAGTGGTTTTTCAACACTAACACAAGTGCGAAAAGTGGTTTTTCAACACTAACACAAGTGCGAAAAGTGGTTTTTCCACACTAATACAAGTGCAAAAGTGGTTTCCTGCACCAACACAAGTGCGAAAAGTGGTTTTTCAACACTAACACAAGTGCGAAAAGTGGTTTTTTAACAATATCACAAGTGCAAAAAGTGTTTTTCCACACTAATACAAGTGCAAAAGTGGTTTGCTGCACCAACACAAGTGCGAAAAGTGGTTTTTCAACACTAACATAAGTGCGAAAAGTGTTTTTTCCACACTAATACAAGTGCAAAAGTGGTTTCCTTCACCAACACAAGTGCGAAAAGTGGTTTTTCAACACTAACACAAGTGCGAAAAGTGGTTTTTCAACACTAACACAAGTGTGAAAAGTGGTTTTTCCACACTAATACAAGTGCAAAAGTGGTTTCCTGCACTAACACAAGTGCAAAAAGTGTTTTTCCACACTAATGCAAGTGCAAAAGTGGTTTCCTGCACCACCACAAGTGCGAAAAGTGGTTTTTCAACACTAACACAAGTGCGAAAAGTGGTTTTTCCACACTAATACAAGTGCAAAAGTGGTTTCCTGCACCAACACAAGTGCGAAAAGTGGTTTTCCAACACTAACACAAGTGCGAAAAGTGGTTTTTCAACACTAACACAAGTGCGAAAAGTGGTTTTTCAACACTAACACAAGTGCGAAAAGTGGTTTTTCAACACTAACACAAGTGCGAAAAGTGGTTTTTCAACACTAATACAAGTGCAAAAGTGGTTTCCTGCACCAACACAAGTGCGAAAAGTGGTTTTTCAACACTAACAAGTGTGAAAAGTGGTTTTTCAACACTATCACAAATGCAAAAAGTGTTTTTTCCACACTAATACAAGTGCAAAAGTGGTTTCCTGCACCAACACAAGTGCGAAAAGTGGTTTTTCAACACTAACACAAGTGCGAAAAGTGGTTTTTCAACACTAACACAAGTGCGAAAAGTGGTTTTTCAACACTATCACAAGTGCAAAAGTGGTTTCCTGCACCAACACAAGTGCGAAAAGTGGTTTTTCAACACTAACACAAGTGCGAAAAGTGGTTTTTCAACACTAACACAAGTGCGAAAAGTGGTTTTTCAACACTAACACAAGTGCGAAAAGTGGTTTCCTGCACCAACACAAGTGCGAAAAGTGGTTTTTCAACACTAACACAAGTGCGAAAAGTGGTTTTTCAACACTAACACAAGTGCAAAAAGTGGTTTTTCAACACTAACACAAGTGCAAAAAATGGTTTTTCAACACTAACACAAATGCGAAAAGTGTTTTTTCAACATGAACACAAGTGCGAAAAGTGTTTTTTCCACACTAATACAAGTGCAAAAGTGGTTTCCTGCACCAACACAAGTGCGAAAAGTGTTTTTTCCACACTAATACAAGTGCAAAAGTGGTTTCCTGCACCAACACAAGTGCGAAAAGTGGTTTTTCAACACTAACACAAGTGCGAAAAGTGGTTTTACCACACTAATACAAGTGCGAAAAGTGGTTTTTCCACACTAATACAAGTGCGAAAAGTGGTTTCCTGCACCAACACAAGTGCGAAAAGTGGTTTTTCAACACTAACACAAGTGCGAAAAGTGGTTTTTCAACACTAACACAAGTGCAAAAAGTGGTTTTTCAACACTAACACAAGTGCAAAAAGTGGTTTTTCAACACTAACACAAATGCGAAAAGTGGTTTTTCAACACTAACACAAGTGCGAAAAGTGGTTTTTCAACACTAATACAAGTGCAAAAGTGGTTTCCTGCACCAACACAAGTGCGAAAAGTGGTTTTTCAACACTAACAAGTGCGAAAAGTGGTTTTTCAACACTAACAAGTGCGAAAAGTGGTTTTTCAACACTATCACAAATGCAAAAAGTGTTTTTTCCACACTAATACAAGTGCAAAAGTGGTTTCCTGCACCAACACAAGTGCGAAAAGTGGTTTTTCAACACTAACGCAAGTGCGAAAAGTGCTTTTTCAACACTAACACAAGTGCAAAAAGTGGTTTTTCAACACTAACACAAGTGCAAAAAGTGGTTTTTCAACACTAACACAAATGCGAAAAGTGGTTTTTCAACACTAACACAAGTGCGAAAAGTGGTTTTTCAACACTAATACAAGTGCAAAAGTGGTTTCCTGCACCAACACAAGTGCGAAAAGTGGTTTTTCAACACTAACAAGTGCGAAAAGTGGTTTTTCAACACTAACAAGTGCGAAAAGTGGTTTTTCAACACTATCACAAATGCAAAAAGTGTTTTTTCCACACTAATACAAGTGCAAAAGTGGTTTCCTGCACCAACACAAGTGCGAAAAGTGGTTTTTCAACACTAACGCAAGTGCGAAAAGTGGTTTTTCAACACTAACACAAGTGCGAAAAGTGGTTTTTCCACACTAATACAAGTGCAAAAAGTGGTTTCCTGCACCAACACAAGTGCAAAAAGTGGTTTTTCAACACTAACACAAGTGCGAAAAGTGGTTTTTCAACACTAACACAAGTGCGAAAAGTGGTTTTTCAACACTATCACAAGTGCAAAAGTGGTTTCCTGCACCAACACAAGTGCGAAAAGTGGTTTTTCAACACTAACACAAGTGCGAAAAGTGGTTTTTCAACACTAACACAAGTGCGAAAAGTGTTTTTTCCACACTAATACAAGTGCAAAAGTGGTTTCCTGCACCAACACAAGTGCGAAAATTGGTTTTTCAACACTAACACAAGTGCGAAAAGTGGTTTTTCAACACTAACACAAGTGCGAAAAGTGGTTTTTCCACACTAATACAAGTGCAAAAGTGGTTTCCTGCACCAACACAAGTGCGAAAAGTGGTTTTCCAACACTAACACAAGTGCGAAAAGTGGTTTTTCAACACTAACACAAGTGCGAAAAGTGGTTTTTCAACACTAACACAAGTGCGAAAAGTGGTTTTTCAACACTAACACAAGTGCGAAAAGTGGTTTTTCAACACTAATACAAGTGCAAAAGTGGTTTCCTGCACCAACACAAGTGCGAAAAGTGGTTTTTCAACACTAACAAGTGTGAAAAGTGGTTTTTCAACACTATCACAAATGCAAAAAGTGTTTTTTCCACACTAATACAAGTGCAAAAGTGGTTTCCTGCACCAACACAAGTGCGAAAAGTGGTTTTTCAACACTAACACAAGTGCGAAAAGTGGTTTTTCAACACTAACACAAGTGCGAAAAGTGGTTTTTCAACACTATCACAAGTGCAAAAGTGGTTTCCTGCACCAACACAAGTGCGAAAAGTGGTTTTTCAACACTAACACAAGTGCGAAAAGTGGTTTTTCAACACTAACACAAGTGCGAAAAGTGGTTTTTCAACACTAACACAAGTGCGAAAAGTGGTTTCCTGCACCAACACAAGTGCGAAAAGTGGTTTTTCAACACTAACACAAGTGCGAAAAGTGGTTTTTCAACACTAACACAAGTGCAAAAAGTGGTTTTTCAACACTAACACAAGTGCAAAAAGTGGTTTTTCAACACTAACACAAATGCGAAAAGTGTTTTTTCAACATGAACACAAGTGCGAAAAGTGTTTTTTCCACACTAATACAAGTGCAAAAGTGGTTTCCTGCACCAACACAAGTGCGAAAAGTGTTTTTTCCACACTAATACAAGTGCAAAAGTGGTTTCCTGCACCAACACAAGTGCGAAAAGTGGTTTTTCAACACTAACACAAGTGCGAAAAGTGGTTTTACCACACTAATACAAGTGCGAAAAGTGGTTTTTCCACACTAATACAAGTGCGAAAAGTGGTTTCCTGCACCAACACAAGTGCGAAAAGTGGTTTTTCAACACTAACACAAGTGCGAAAAGTGGTTTTTCAACACTAACACAAGTGCAAAAAGTGGTTTTTCAACACTAACACAAGTGCAAAAAGTGGTTTTTCAACACTAACACAAATGCGAAAAGTGGTTTTTCAACACTAACACAAGTGCGAAAAGTGGTTTTTCAACACTAATACAAGTGCAAAAGTGGTTTCCTGCACCAACACAAGTGCGAAAAGTGGTTTTTCAACACTAACAAGTGCGAAAAGTGGTTTTTCAACACTAACAAGTGCGAAAAGTGGTTTTTCAACACTATCACAAATGCAAAAAGTGTTTTTTCCACACTAATACAAGTGCAAAAGTGGTTTCCTGCACCAACACAAGTGCGAAAAGTGGTTTTTCAACACTAACGCAAGTGCGAAAAGTGGTTTTTCAACACTAACACAAGTGCAAAAAGTGGTTTTTCAACACTAACACAAGTGCAAAAAGTGGTTTTTCAACACTAACACAAATGCGAAAAGTGGTTTTTCAACACTAACACAAGTGCGAAAAGTGGTTTTTCAACACTAATACAAGTGCAAAAGTGGTTTCCTGCACCAACACAAGTGCGAAAAGTGGTTTTTCAACACTAACAAGTGCGAAAAGTGGTTTTTCAACACTAACAAGTGCGAAAAGTGGTTTTTCAACACTATCACAAATGCAAAAAGTGTTTTTTCCACACTAATACAAGTGCAAAAGTGGTTTCCTGCACCAACACAAGTGCGAAAAGTGGTTTTTCAACACTAACGCAAGTGCGAAAAGTGGTTTTTCAACACTAACACAAGTGCGAAAAGTGGTTTTTCCACACTAATACAAGTGCAAAAAGTGGTTTCCTGCACCAACACAAGTGCAAAAAGTGGTTTTTCAACACTAACACAAGTGCGAAAAGTGGTTTTTCAACACTAACACAAGTGCGAAAAGTGGTTTTTCAACACTATCACAAGTGCAAAAGTGGTTTCCTGCACCAACACAAGTGCGAAAAGTGGTTTTTCAACACTAACACAAGTGCGAAAAGTGTTTTTTCCACACTAATACAAGTGCAAAAGTGGTTTCCTGCACCAACACAAGTGCGAAAATTGGTTTTTCAACACTAACACAAGTGCGAAAAGTGGTTTTTCAACACTAACACAAGTGCAAAAAGTGGTTTTTCAACACTAACACAAGTGCAAAAAGTGGTTTTTCAACACTAACACAAATGCGAAAAGTGTTTTTTCAACACTAACACAAGTGCGAAAAGTGTTTTTTCCACACTAATACAAGTGCAAAAGTGGTTTCCTGCACCAACACAAGTGCGAAAAGTGTTTTTTCCACACTAATACAAGTGCAAAAGTGGTTTCCTGCACCAACACAAGTGCGAAAAGTGGTTTTTCAACACTAACACAAGTGCGAAAAGTGGTTTTACCACACTAATACAAGTGCGAAAAGTGGTTTTTCCACACTAATACAAGTGCAAAAGTGGTTTCTCAACACTATCACAAATGCAAAAAGTGTTTTTTCCACACTAATACAAGTGCAAAAGTGGTTTCCTGCACCAACACAAGTGCGAAAAGTGGTTTTTCAACACTAACGCAAGTGCGAAAAGTGGTTTTTCAACACTAACACAAGTGCGAAAAAGTGGTTTCCTGCACCAACACAAGTGCAAAAAGTGGTTTTTCAACACTAACACAAGTGCGAAAAGTGGTTTTTCAACACTAACACAAGTGCAAAAAGTGGTTTTTCAACACTATCACAAGTGCAAAAGTGGTTTCCTGCACCAACACAAGTGCGAAAAGTGGTTTTTCAACACTAACACAAGTGCGAAAAGTGGTTTTTCAACACTAACACAAGTGCAAAAAGTGGTTTTTCAACACTAACACAAGTGCAAAAAGTGGTTTTTCAACACTAACACAAGTGCAAAAAGTGGTTTTTCAACACTAACACAAGTGCAAAAAGTGGTTTTTCAACACTAACACAAG
Source organism: Myxine glutinosa (assembly GCF_964187855.1). Taxonomy (NCBI): domain Eukaryota; kingdom Metazoa; phylum Chordata; class Myxini; order Myxiniformes; family Myxinidae; genus Myxine; species Myxine glutinosa. The sequence goes on from NW_027616772.1 coordinate 72,629, forward strand.
TGCGAAAAGTGTTTTTTCAACACTAACACAAGTGCGAAAAGTGTTTTTTCCACACTAATACAAGTGCAAAAGTGGTTTCCTGCACCAACACAAGTGCGAAAAGTGGTTTTTCAACACTAACACAAGTGCGAAAAGTGGTTTCCTGCACCAACACAAGTGCGAAAAGTGGTTTTTCAACACTAACACAAGTGCGAAAAGTGGTTTTACAACACTAATACAAGTGCGAAAAGTGGTTTTTCCACACTAATACAAGTGCAAAAGTGGTTTCCTGCACCAACACAAGTGCGAAAAGTGGTTTTTCAACACTAACACAAGTGCGAAAAGTGGTTTTTCAACACCAACACAAGTGCGAAAAGTGGTTTTTCCACACTAATACAAGTGCAAAAGTGGTTTCCTGCACCAACACAAGTGCGAAAAGTGGTTTTTCAACACTATCACAAGTGGGAAAAGTGGTTTTTCAACACTAACACAAGTGCGAAAAGTGGTTTTTCAACACTATCACAAATGCAAAAAGTGTTTTTTCCACACTAATACAAGTGCAAAAGTGGTTTCCTGCACCAACACAAGTGCGAAAAGTGGTTTTTCAACACCAACACAAGTGCGAAAAGTGGTTTTTCCACACTAATACAAGTGCAAAAGTGGTTTCCTGCACCAACACAAGTGCGAAAAGTGGTTTTTCAACACTATCACAAGTGGGAAAAGTGGTTTTTCAACACTAACACAAGTGCGAAAAGTGGTTTTTCAACACTATCACAAATGCAAAAAGTGTTTTTTCCACACTAATACAAGTGCAAAAGTGGTTTCCTGCACCAACACAAGTGCGAAAAGTGGTTTTTCAACACTAACACAAGTGCGAAAAGTGGTTTTCCAACACTAACAAGTGCGAAAAGTGGTTTTCCACACCAATACAAGTGCAAAAGTGGTTTCCTGCACCAACACAAGTGCGAAAAGTGCTTTTTCAACACTAACACAAGTGCGAAAAGTGCTTTTTCAACACTAACACAAGTGCGAAAAGTGGTTTTTCCACACTAATACAAGTGCAAAAGTGGTTTCCTGCACCAACACAAGTGCGAAAAGTGGTTTTTCAACACTAACACAAGTGCGAAAAGTGTTTTTTCCACACTAATACAAGTGCAAAAGTGGTTTCCTGCACCAACACAAGTGCGAAAAGTGGTTTTTCAACACTAACACAAGTGCGAAAAGTGGTTTCCTGCACCAACACAAGTGCGAAAAGTGGTTTTTCAACACTAACACAAGTGCGAAAAGTGGTTTTTCAACACCAACACAAGTGCGAAAAGTGGTTTTTCCACACTAATACAAGTGCAAAAGTGGTTTCCTGCACCAACACAAGTGCGAAAAGTGGTTTTTCAACACTAACACAAGTGCGAAAAGTGGTTTTTCAACACTATCACAAGTGGGAAAAGTGGTTTTTCAACACTAACACAAGTGCGAAAAGTGGTTTTTCAACACTATCACAAATGCAAAAAGTGTTTTTTCCACACTAATACAAGTGCAAAAGTGGTTTCCTGCACCATCACAAGTGCGAAAAGTGGTTTTTCAACACTAACACACGTGCGAAAAGTGGTTTTTCAACACTAACACAAGTGCGAAAAGTGGTTTTCCACACCAATACAAGTGCAAAAGTGGTTTCCTGCACCAACACAAGTGCGAAAAGTGCTTTTTCAACACTAACACAAGTGCGAAAAGTGGTTTTTCCACACTAATACAAGTGCAAAAGTGGTTTCCTGCACCAACAGAAGTGCGAAAAGTGGTTTTTCAACACTAACACAAGTGCGAAAAGTGTTTTTTCCACACTAATACAAGTGCAAAAGTGGTTTCCTGCACCAACACAAGTGCGAAAAGTGGTTTTTTAACACTATCACAAGTGCAAAAAGTGTTTTTCCACACTAATACAAGTGCAAAAGTGGTTTCCTGCACCAACACAAGTGCGAAAAGTGGTTTTTCAACACTAACACAAGTGCGAAAAGTGTTTTTTCCACACTAATACAAGTGCAAAAGTGGTTTCCTGCACCAACACAAGTGCGAAAAGTGGTTTTTCAACACTAACACAAGTGCGAAAAGTGGTTTTTCAACACTAACACAAGTGTGAAAAGTGGTTTTTCCACACTAATACAAGTGCAAAAGTGGTTTCCTGCACCAACACAAGTGCAAAAAGTGTTTTTCCACACTAATGCAAGTGCAAAAGTGGTTTCCTGCACCACCACAATTGCGAAAAGTGGTTTTTCAACACTAACACAAGTGCGAAAAGTGGTTTTTCCACACTAATACAAGTGCAAAAGTGGTTTCCTGCACCAACACAAGTGCGAAAAGTGGTTTTTCAACACTAACACAAGTGCGAAAAGTGGTTTTTCAACACTAACACAAGTGCGAAAAGTGGTTTTTCAACACTAACACAAGTGCGAAAAGTGGTTTTTCAACACTAACACAAGTGCGAAAAGTGGTTTTTCAACACTAACACAAGTGCGAAAAGTGTTTTCTCCACACTACTACAAGTGCAAAAGTGGTTTCCTGCACCAACACAAGTGCGAAAAGTGGTTTTTCAACACTAACAAGTGCGAAAAGTGGTTTTTCAACACTAACACAAGTGCGAAAAGTGGTTTTTCCACACCAATACAAGTGCAAAAGTGGTTTCCTGCACCAACACAAGTGCGAAAAGTCGTTTTTCAACACTAACACAAGTGCGAAAAGTGCTTTTTCAACACTAACACTAGTGCAAAAAGTGGTTTTTCCACACGAATACAAGTGCAAAAAGTGGTTTCCTGCACCAACACAAGTGTAAAAAGTGGTTTTTCAACACTAACACAAGTGCGAAAAGTGGTTTTTCAACACTAACACAAGTGCGAAAAGTGGTTTTTCAACACTATCACAAGTGCAAAAGTGGTTTCCTGCACCAACACAAGTGCGAAAAGTGGTTTTTCAACACTAACACAAGTGCGAAAAGTGGTTTTTCAACACTAACACAAGTGCGAAAAGTGTTTTTTCCACACTAATACAAGTGCAAAAGTGGTTTCCTGCACCAACACAAGTGCGAAAAGTGGTTTTTCAACACTAACACAAGTGCGAAAAGTGATTTATCAACACTAACACAAGTGCGAAAAGTGGTTTTTCAACACTATCACAAGTGCAAAAAGTGTTTTTTCCACACTAATACAAGTGCGAAAAGTGGTTTTTCAACACCAACACAAGTGCGAAAAGTGGTTTTTCAACACCAACACAAGTGCGAAAAGTGGTTTTTCCACACTAATACAAGTGCAAAAGTGGTTTCCTGCACCAACACAAGTGCGAAAAGTGGTTTTTCAACACTAACACAAGTGCGAAAAGTGGTTTTTCAACACTATCACAAGTGGGAAAAGTGGTTTTTCAACACTAACACAAGTGCGAAAAGTGGTTTTTCAACACTATCACAAGTGCAAAAAGTGTTTTTTCCACACTAATACAAGTGCGAAAAGTGGTTTTTCAACACCAACACAAGTGCGAAAAGTGGTTTTTCAACACCAACACAAGTGCGAAAAGTGGTTTTTCCACACTAATACAAGTGCAAAAGTGGTTTCCTGCACCAACACAAGTGCGAAAAGTGGTTTTTCAACACTAACACAAGTGCGAAAAGTGGTTTTTCAACACTATCACAAGTGCGAAAAGTGGTTTTTCAACACTAACACAAGTGTGAAAAGTGGTTTTTCCACACTAATACAAGTGCAAAAGTGGTTTCCTGCACCAACACAAGTGCAAAAAGTGTTTTTCCACAATAATGCAAGTGCAAAAGTGGTTTCCTGCACCACCACAATTGCGAAAAGTGGTTTTTCAACACTAACACAAGTGCGAAAAGTGGTTTTTCCACACTAATACAAGTGCAAAAGTGGTTTCCTGCACCAACACAAGTGCGAAAAGTGGTTTTTCAACACTAACACAAGTGCGAAAAGTGGTTTTTCAACACTAACACAAGTGCGAAAAGTGGTTTTTCAACACTAACACAAGTGCGAAAAGTGGTTTTTCAACACTAACACAAGTGCGAAAAGTGGTTTTTCAACACTAACACAAGTGCGAAAAGTGTTTTCTCCACACTACTACAAGTGCAAAAGTGGTTTCCTGCACCAACACAAGTGCGAAAAGTGGTTTTTCAACACTAACAAGTGCGAAAAGTGGTTTTTCAACACTAACACAAGTGCGAAAAGTGGTTTTTCCACACCAATACAAGTGCAAAAGTGGTTTCCTGCACCAACACAAGTGCGAAAAGTCGTTTTTCAACACTAACACAAGTGCGAAAAGTGCTTTTTCAACACTAACACTAGTGCAAAAAGTGGTTTTTCCACACGAATACAAGTGCAAAAAGTGGTTTCCTGCACCAACACAAGTGCAAAAAGTGGTTTTTCAACACTAACACAAGTGCGAAAAGTGGTTTTTCAACACTAACACAAGTGCGAAAAGTGGTTTTTCAACACTATCACAAGTGCAAAAGTGGTTTCCTGCACCAACACAAGTGCGAAAAGTGGTTTTTCAACACTAACACAAGTGCGAAAAGTGGTTTTTCAACACTAACACAAGTGCGAAAAGTGTTTTTTCCACACTAATACAAGTGCAAAAGTGGTTTCCTGCACCAACACAAGTGCGAAAAGTGGTTTTTCAACACTAACACAAGTGCGAAAAGTGATTTATCAACACTAACACAAGTGCGAAAAGTGGTTTTTCAACACTATCACAAGTGCAAAAAGTGTTTTTTCCACACTAATACAAGTGCGAAAAGTGGTTTTTCAACACTAACACAAGTGCGAAAAGTGGTTTTTCCACACTAATACAAGTGCGAAAAGTGGTTTTTCCACACTAATACAAGTGCGAAAAGTGGTTTTTCAACACTAACACAAGTGCAAAAGTGGTTTCCTGCACCAACACAAGTGCGAAAAGTGGTTTTTCCACACTAATACAAGTGCAAAAGTGGTTTCCTGCACCAACACAAGTGCGAAAAGTGGTTTTTCAACACTAACACAAGTGCGAAAAGTGGTTTTACCACACTAATACAAGTGCGAAAAGTGGTTTTTCCACACTAATACAAGTGCAAAAGTGGTTTCTCAACACTATCACAAATGCAAAAAGTGTTTTTTCCACACTAATACAAGTGCAAAAGTGGTTTCCTGCACCAACACAAGTGCGAAAAGTGGTTTTTCAACACTAACGCAAGTGCGAAAAGTGGTTTTTCAACACTAACACAAGTGCGAAAAAGTGGTTTCCTGCACCAACACAAGTGCAAAAAGTGGTTTTTCAACACTAACACAAGTGCGAAAAGTGGTTTTTCAACACTAACACAAGTGCAAAAAGTGGTTTTTCAACACTATCACAAGTGCAAAAGTGGTTTCCTGCACCAACACAAGTGCGAAAAGTGGTTTTTCAACACTAACACAAGTGCGAAAAGTGGTTTTTCAACACTAACACAAGTGCAAAAAGTGGTTTTTCAACACTAACACAAGTGCAAAAAGTGGTTTTTCAACACTAACACAAGTGCAAAAAGTGGTTTTTCAACACTAACACAAGTGCAAAAAGTGGTTTTTCAACACTAACACAAGTGCGAAAAGTGTTTTCTCCACACTACTACAAGTGCAAAAGTGGTTTCCTGCACCAACACAAGTGCGAAAAGTGGTTTTTCAACACTAACAAGTGCGAAAAGTGGTTTTTCAACACTAACACAAGTGCGAAAAGTGGTTTTTCCACACCAATACAAGTGCAAAAGTGGTTTCCTGCACCAACACAAGTGCGAAAAGTCGTTTTTCAACACTAACACAAGTGCGAAAAGTGCTTTTTCAACACTAACACTAGTGCAAAAAGTGGTTTTTCCACACGAATACAAGTGCAAAAAGTGGTTTCCTGCACCAACACAAGTGCAAAAAGTGGTTTTTCAACACTAACACAAGTGCGAAAAGTGGTTTTTCAACACTAACACAAGTGCGAAAAGTGGTTTTTCAACACTATCACAAGTGCAAAAGTGGTTTCCTGCACCAACACAAGTGCGAAAAGTGGTTTTTCAACACTAACACAAGTGCGAAAAGTGGTTTTTCAACACTAACACAAGTGCGAAAAGTGTTTTTTCCACACTAATACAAGTGCAAAAGTGGTTTCCTGCACCAACACAAGTGCGAAAAGTGGTTTTTCAACACTAACACAAGTGCGAAAAGTGATTTATCAACACTAACACAAGTGCGAAAAGTGGTTTTTCAACACTATCACAAGTGCAAAAAGTGTTTTTTCCACACTAATACAAGTGCGAAAAGTGGTTTTTCAACACTAACACAAGTGCGAAAAGTGGTTTTTCCACACTAATACAAGTGCGAAAAGTGGTTTTTCCACACTAATACAAGTGCGAAAAGTGGTTTTTCAACACTAACACAAGTGCAAAAGTGGTTTCCTGCACCAACACAAGTGCGAAAAGTGGTTTTTCCACACTAATACAAGTGCAAAAGTGGTTTCCTGCACCAACACAAGTGCGAAAAGTGGTTTTTCAACACTAACACAAGTGCGAAAAGTGGTTTTACCACACTAATACAAGTGCGAAAAGTGGTTTTTCCACACTAATACAAGTGCAAAAGTGGTTTCTCAACACTATCACAAATGCAAAAAGTGTTTTTTCCACACTAATACAAGTGCAAAAGTGGTTTCCTGCACCAACACAAGTGCGAAAAGTGGTTTTTCAACACTAACGCAAGTGCGAAAAGTGGTTTTTCAACACTAACACAAGTGCGAAAAAGTGGTTTCCTGCACCAACACAAGTGCAAAAAGTGGTTTTTCAACACTAACACAAGTGCGAAAAGTGGTTTTTCAACACTAACACAAGTGCAAAAAGTGGTTTTTCAACACTATCACAAGTGCAAAAGTGGTTTCCTGCACCAACACAAGTGCGAAAAGTGGTTTTTCAACACTAACACAAGTGCGAAAAGTGGTTTTTCAACACTAACACAAGTGCAAAAAGTGGTTTTTCAACACTAACACAAGTGCAAAAAGTGGTTTTTCAACACTAACACAAGTGCAAAAAGTGGTTTTTCAACACTAACACAAGTGCAAAAAGTGGTTTTTCAACACTAACACAAGTGCGAAAAGTGTTTTTTCAACACTAACACAAGTGCGAAAAGTGTTTTTTCCACACTAATACAAGTGCAAAAGTGGTTTCCTGCACCAACACAAGTGCGAAAAGTGGTTTTTCAACACTAACACAAGTGCGAAAAGTGGTTTCCTGCACCAACACAAGTGCGAAAAGTGGTTTTTCAACACTAACACAAGTGCGAAAAGTGGTTTTACAACACTAATACAAGTGCGAAAAGTGGTTTTTCCACACTAATACAAGTGCAAAAGTGGTTTCCTGCACCAACACAAGTGCGAAAAGTGGTTTTTCAACACTAACACAAGTGCGAAAAGTGGTTTTTCAACACCAACACAAGTGCGAAAAGTGGTTTTTCCACACTAATACAAGTGCAAAAGTGGTTTCCTGCACCAACACAAGTGCGAAAAGTGGTTTTTCAACACTATCACAAGTGGGAAAAGTGGTTTTTCAACACTAACACAAGTGCGAAAAGTGGTTTTTCAACACTATCACAAATGCAAAAAGTGTTTTTTCCACACTAATACAAGTGCAAAAGTGGTTTCCTGCACCAACACAAGTGCGAAAAGTGGTTTTTCAACACCAACACAAGTGCGAAAAGTGGTTTTTCCACACTAATACAAGTGCAAAAGTGGTTTCCTGCACCAACACAAGTGCGAAAAGTGGTTTTTCAACACTATCACAAGTGGGAAAAGTGGTTTTTCAACACTAACACAAGTGCGAAAAGTGGTTTTTCAACACTATCACAAATGCAAAAAGTGTTTTTTCCACACTAATACAAGTGCAAAAGTGGTTTCCTGCACCAACACAAGTGCGAAAAGTGGTTTTTCAACACTAACACAAGTGCGAAAAGTGGTTTTCCAACACTAACAAGTGCGAAAAGTGGTTTTCCACACCAATACAAGTGCAAAAGTGGTTTCCTGCACCAACACAAGTGCGAAAAGTGCTTTTTCAACACTAACACAAGTGCGAAAAGTGCTTTTTCAACACTAACACAAGTGCGAAAAGTGGTTTTTCCACACTAATACAAGTGCAAAAGTGGTTTCCTGCACCAACACAAGTGCGAAAAGTGGTTTTTCAACACTAACACAAGTGCGAAAAGTGTTTTTTCCACACTAATACAAGTGCAAAAGTGGTTTCCTGCACCAACACAAGTGCGAAAAGTGGTTTTTCAACACTAACACAAGTGCGAAAAGTGGTTTCCTGCACCAACACAAGTGCGAAAAGTGGTTTTTCAACACTAACACAAGTGCGAAAAGTGGTTTTTCAACACCAACACAAGTGCGAAAAGTGGTTTTTCCACACTAATACAAGTGCAAAAGTGGTTTCCTGCACCAACACAAGTGCGAAAAGTGGTTTTTCAACACTAACACAAGTGCGAAAAGTGGTTTTTCAACACTATCACAAGTGGGAAAAGTGGTTTTTCAACACTAACACAAGTGCGAAAAGTGGTTTTTCAACACTATCACAAATGCAAAAAGTGTTTTTTCCACACTAATACAAGTGCAAAAGTGGTTTCCTGCACCATCACAAGTGCGAAAAGTGGTTTTTCAACACTAACACACGTGCGAAAAGTGGTTTTTCAACACTAACACAAGTGCGAAAAGTGGTTTTCCACACCAATACAAGTGCAAAAGTGGTTTCCTGCACCAACACAAGTGCGAAAAGTGCTTTTTCAACACTAACACAAGTGCGAAAAGTGGTTTTTCCACACTAATACAAGTGCAAAAGTGGTTTCCTGCACCAACAGAAGTGCGAAAAGTGGTTTTTCAACACTAACACAAGTGCGAAAAGTGTTTTTTCCACACTAATACAAGTGCAAAAGTGGTTTCCTGCACCAACACAAGTGCGAAAAGTGGTTTTTTAACACTATCACAAGTGCAAAAAGTGTTTTTCCACACTAATACAAGTGCAAAAGTGGTTTCCTGCACCAACACAAGTGCGAAAAGTGGTTTTTCAACACTAACACAAGTGCGAAAAGTGTTTTTTCCACACTAATACAAGTGCAAAAGTGGTTTCCTGCACCAACACAAGTGCGAAAAGTGGTTTTTCAACACTAACACAAGTGCGAAAAGTGGTTTTTCAACACTAACACAAGTGTGAAAAGTGGTTTTTCCACACTAATACAAGTGCAAAAGTGGTTTCCTGCACCAACACAAGTGCAAAAAGTGTTTTTCCACACTAATGCAAGTGCAAAAGTGGTTTCCTGCACCACCACAATTGCGAAAAGTGGTTTTTCAACACTAACACAAGTGCGAAAAGTGGTTTTTCCACACTAATACAAGTGCAAAAGTGGTTTCCTGCACCAACACAAGTGCGAAAAGTGGTTTTTCAACACTAACACAAGTGCGAAAAGTGGTTTTTCAACACTAACACAAGTGCGAAAAGTGGTTTTTCAACACTAACACAAGTGCGAAAAGTGGTTTTTCAACACTAACACAAGTGCGAAAAGTGGTTTTTCAACACTAACACAAGTGCGAAAAGTGTTTTCTCCACACTACTACAAGTGCAAAAGTGGTTTCCTGCACCAACACAAGTGCGAAAAGTGGTTTTTCAACACTAACAAGTGCGAAAAGTGGTTTTTCAACACTAACACAAGTGCGAAAAGTGGTTTTTCCACACCAATACAAGTGCAAAAGTGGTTTCCTGCACCAACACAAGTGCGAAAAGTCGTTTTTCAACACTAACACAAGTGCGAAAAGTGCTTTTTCAACACTAACACTAGTGCAAAAAGTGGTTTTTCCACACGAATACAAGTGCAAAAAGTGGTTTCCTGCACCAACACAAGTGTAAAAAGTGGTTTTTCAACACTAACACAAGTGCGAAAAGTGGTTTTTCAACACTAACACAAGTGCGAAAAGTGGTTTTTCAACACTATCACAAGTGCAAAAGTGGTTTCCTGCACCAACACAAGTGCGAAAAGTGGTTTTTCAACACTAACACAAGTGCGAAAAGTGGTTTTTCAACACTAACACAAGTGCGAAAAGTGTTTTTTCCACACTAATACAAGTGCAAAAGTGGTTTCCTGCACCAACACAAGTGCGAAAAGTGGTTTTTCAACACTAACACAAGTGCGAAAAGTGATTTATCAACACTAACACAAGTGCGAAAAGTGGTTTTTCAACACTATCACAAGTGCAAAAAGTGTTTTTTCCACACTAATACAAGTGCGAAAAGTGGTTTTTCAACACCAACACAAGTGCGAAAAGTGGTTTTTCAACACCAACACAAGTGCGAAAAGTGGTTTTTCCACACTAATACAAGTGCAAAAGTGGTTTCCTGCACCAACACAAGTGCGAAAAGTGGTTTTTCAACACTAACACAAGTGCGAAAAGTGGTTTTTCAACACTATCACAAGTGGGAAAAGTGGTTTTTCAACACTAACACAAGTGCGAAAAGTGGTTTTTCAACACTATCACAAGTGCAAAAAGTGTTTTTTCCACACTAATACAAGTGCGAAAAGTGGTTTTTCAACACCAACACAAGTGCGAAAAGTGGTTTTTCAACACCAACACAAGTGCGAAAAGTGGTTTTTCCACACTAATACAAGTGCAAAAGTGGTTTCCTGCACCAACACAAGTGCGAAAAGTGGTTTTTCAACACTAACACAAGTGCGAAAAGTGGTTTTTCAACACTATCACAAGTGCGAAAAGTGGTTTTTCAACACTAACACAAGTGTGAAAAGTGGTTTTTCCACACTAATACAAGTGCAAAAGTGGTTTCCTGCACCAACACAAGTGCAAAAAGTGTTTTTCCACAATAATGCAAGTGCAAAAGTGGTTTCCTGCACCACCACAATTGCGAAAAGTGGTTTTTCAACACTAACACAAGTGCGAAAAGTGGTTTTTCCACACTAATACAAGTGCAAAAGTGGTTTCCTGCACCAACACAAGTGCGAAAAGTGGTTTTTCAACACTAACACAAGTGCGAAAAGTGGTTTTTCAACACTAACACAAGTGCGAAAAGTGGTTTTTCAACACTAACACAAGTGCGAAAAGTGGTTTTTCAACACTAACACAAGTGCGAAAAGTGGTTTTTCAACACTAACACAAGTGCGAAAAGTGTTTTCTCCACACTACTACAAGTGCAAAAGTGGTTTCCTGCACCAACACAAGTGCGAAAAGTGGTTTTTCAACACTAACAAGTGCGAAAAGTGGTTTTTCAACACTAACACAAGTGCGAAAAGTGGTTTTTCCACACCAATACAAGTGCAAAAGTGGTTTCCTGCACCAACACAAGTGCGAAAAGTCGTTTTTCAACACTAACACAAGTGCGAAAAGTGCTTTTTCAACACTAACACTAGTGCAAAAAGTGGTTTTTCCACACGAATACAAGTGCAAAAAGTGGTTTCCTGCACCAACACAAGTGCAAAAAGTGGTTTTTCAACACTAACACAAGTGCGAAAAGTGGTTTTTCAACACTAACACAAGTGCGAAAAGTGGTTTTTCAACACTATCACAAGTGCAAAAGTGGTTTCCTGCACCAACACAAGTGCGAAAAGTGGTTTTTCAACACTAACACAAGTGCGAAAAGTGGTTTTTCAACACTAACACAAGTGCGAAAAGTGTTTTTTCCACACTAATACAAGTGCAAAAGTGGTTTCCTGCACCAACACAAGTGCGAAAAGTGGTTTTTCAACACTAACACAAGTGCGAAAAGTGATTTATCAACACTAACACAAGTGCGAAAAGTGGTTTTTCAACACTATCACAAGTGCAAAAAGTGTTTTTTCCACACTAATACAAGTGCGAAAAGTGGTTTTTCAACACTAACACAAGTGCGAAAAGTGGTTTTTCCACACTAATACAAGTGCGAAAAGTGGTTTTTCCACACTAATACAAGTGCGAAAAGTGGTTTTTCAACACTAACACAAGTGCAAAAGTGGTTTCCTGCACCAACACAAGTGCGAAAAGTGGTTTTTCCACACTAATACAAGTGCAAAAGTGGTTTCCTGCACCAACACAAGTGCGAAAAGTGGTTTTTCAACACTAACGCAAGTGCGAAAAGTGGTTTTTCAACACTAACACAAGTGCGAAAAGTGGTTTTTCAACACTAACAGAAGTGCAAAAAGTGGTTTTTCCACACTAATACAAGTGCAAAAGTGGTTTCCTGCACCAACACAAGTGCGAAAAGTGGTTTTTCAACACTAACACAAGTGCAAAAAGTGGTTTTTCAACACTATCACAAGTGCAAAAAGTGTGTTTTCCACACTAATACAACTGCAAAAGTGGTTTCCTGCACCAACACAAGTGCGAAAAGTGGTTTATCAACACTAACACAAGTGCGAAAAGTGGTTTTTCAACACTAACACAAGTGCGAAAAGTGGTTTTTCCACACTAATACAACTGCAAAAGTGGTTTCCTGCACCAACACAAGTGCGAAAAGTGGTTTCCTGCACCAACACAAGTGCGAAAAGTGGTTTTTCAACACTAACACAAGTGCGAAAAGTGGTTTTTCAACACTAACACAAGTGCGAAAAGTGGTTTTTCCTAACTAATACAACTGCAAAAGTGGTTTCCTGCACCAACACAAGTGCGAAAAGTGGTTTTTCAACACTAACACAAGTGCGAAAAGTGGTTTTTCAACACTAACACAAGTGCGAAAAGTGGTTTTTCAACACTAACACAAGTGCGAAAAGTGGTTTTTCAACACTAACACAAGTGCGAAAAGTGGTTTTTCAACACTATCACAAGTGCAAAAGTGGTTTCCTGCACCAACACAAGTGCGAAAAGTGGTTTTTCAACACTAACACAAGTGCAAAAAGTGGTTTTTCAACACTAACACAAGTGCGAAAAGTGTTTTGTCCACACTAATACAAGTGCAAAAGTGGTTTCCTGCACCAACACAAGTGCGAAAAGTGGTTTTTCAACACTAACACAAGTGCGAAAAGTGGTTTTTCAACACTAACACAAGTGCGAAAAGTGGTTTTTCCACACTAATACAAGTGCGAAAAGTGGTTTTTCCACACTAATACAAGTGCGAAAAGTGGTTTTTCAACACTAACACAAGTGCAAAAGTGGTTTCCTGCACCAACACAAGTGCGAAAAGTGGTTTTTCCACACTAATACAAGTGCAAAAGTGGTTTCCTGCACCAACACAAGTGCGAAAAGTGGTTTTTCAACACTAACACAAGTGCGAAAAGTGGGTTTTCAACACTAACAGAAGTGCAAAAAGTGGTTTTTCCACACTAATACAAGTGCAAAAGTGGTTTCCTGCACCAACACAAGTGCGAAAAGTGGTTTTTCAACACTAACACAAGTGCGAAAAGTGGTTTTCCAACACTAACAAGTGCGAAAAGTGGTTTTCCACACCAATACAAGTGCAAAAGTGGTTTCCTGCACCAACACAAGTGCGAAAAGTGCTTTTTCAACACTAACACAAGTGCGAAAAGTGCTTTTTCAACACTAACACAAGTGCGAAAAGTGGTTTTTCCACACTAATACAAGTGCAAAAGTGGTTTCCTGCACCAACACAAGTGCGAAAAGTGGTTTTTCAACACTAACACAAGTGCGAAAAGTGTTTTTTCCACACTAATACAAGTGCAAAAGTGGTTTCCTGCACCAACACAAGTGCGAAAAGTGGTTTTTCAACACTAACACAAGTGCGAAAAGTGTTTTTTCCACACTAATACAAGTGCAAAAGTGGTTTCCTGCACCAACACAAGTGCGAAAAGTGCTTTTTCAACACTAACACAAGTGCGAAAAGTGCTTTTTCAACACTAACACAAATGCGAAAAGTGGTTTTTCCACACTAATACAAGTGCAAAAGTGGTTTCCTGCACCAACACAAGTGCGAAAAGTGGTTTTTCAACACTAACACAAGTGCGAAAAGTGTTTTTTCCACACTAATACAAGTGCAAAAGTGGTTTCCTGCACCAACACAAGTGCGAAAAGTGGTTTTTCAACACTAACACAAGTGCGAAAAGTGGTTTCCTGCACCAACACAAGTGCGAAAAGTGGTTTTTCAACACTAACACAAGTGCGAAAAGTGGTTTTACCACACTAATACAAGTGGGAAAAGTGGTTTTTCCACACTAATACAAGTGCAAAAGTGGTTTCCTGCACCAACACAAGTGCGAAAAGTGGTTTTTCAACACTAACACAAGTGCGAAAAGTGGTTTTTCAACACCAACACAAGTGCGAAAAGTGGTTTTTCCACACTAATACAAGTGCAAAAGTGGTTTCCTGCACCAACACAAGTGCGAAAAGTGGTTTTTCAACACTAACACAAGTGCGAAAAGTGGTTTTTCAACACTATCACAAGTGGGAAAAGTGGTTTTTCAACACTAACACAAGTGCGAAAAGTGGTTTTTCAACACTATCACAAATGCAAAAAGTGTTTTTTCCACACTAATACAAGTGCAAAAGTGGTTTCCTGCACCAACACAAGTGCGAAAAGTGGTTTTTCAACACTAACACACGTGCGAAAAGTTGTTTTTCAACACTAACACAAGTGCGAAAAGTGGTTTTCCACACCAATACAAGTGCAAAAGTGGTTTCCTGCACCAACACAAGTGCGAAAAGTGCTTTTTCAACACTAACACAAGTGCGAAAAGTGGTTTTTCCACACTAATACAAGTGCAAAAGTGGTTTCCTGCACCAACAGAAGTGCGAAAAGTGGTTTTTCAACACTAACACAAGTGCGAAAAGTGTTTTTTCCACACTAATACAAGTGCAAAAGTGGTTTCCTGCACCAACACAAGTGCGAAAAGTGGTTTTTTAACACTATCACAAGTGCAAAAAGTGTTTTTCCACACTAATACAAGTGCAAAAGTGGTTTCCTGCACCAACACAAGTGCGAAAAGTGGTTTTTCAACACTAACACAAGTGCGAAAAGTGTTTTTTCCACACTAATACAAGTGCAAAAGTGGTTTCCTGCACCAACACAAGTGCGAAAAGTGGTTTTTCAACACTAACACAAGTGCGAAAAGTGGTTTTTCAACACTAACACAAGTGTGAAAAGTGGTTTTTCCACACTAATACAAGTGCAAAAGTGGTTTCCTGCACCAACACAAGTGCAAAAAGTGTTTTTCCACACTAATGCAAGTGCAAAAGTGGTTTCCTGCACCACCACAATTGCGAAAAGTGGTTTTTCAACACTAACACAAGTGCGAAAAGTGGTTTTTCCACACTAATACAAGTGCAAAAGTGGTTTCCTGCACCAACACAAGTGCGAAAAGTGGTTTTTCAACACTAACACAAGTGCGAAAAGTGGTTTTTCAACACTAACACAAGTGCGAAAAGTGGTTTTTCAACACTAACACAAGTGCGAAAAGTGGTTTTTCAACACTAACACAAGTGCGAAAAGTGGTTTTTCAACACTAACACAAGTGCGAAAAGTGTTTTCTCCACACTACTACAAGTGCAAAAGTGGTTTCCTGCACCAACACAAGTGCGAAAAGTGGTTTTTCAACACTAACAAGTGCGAAAAGTGGTTTTTCAACACTAACACAAGTGCGAAAAGTGGTTTTTCCACACCAATACAAGTGCAAAAGTGGTTTCCTGCACCAACACAAGTGCGAAAAGTCGTTTTTCAACACTAACACAAGTGCGAAAAGTGCTTTTTCAACACTAACACTAGTGCAAAAAGTGGTTTTTCCACACGAATACAAGTGCAAAAAGTGGTTTCCTGCACCAACACAAGTGCAAAAAGTGGTTTTTCAACACTAACACAAGTGCGAAAAGTGGTTTTTCAACACTAACACAAGTGCGAAAAGTGGTTTTTCAACACTATCACAAGTGCAAAAGTGGTTTCCTGCACCAACACAAGTGCGAAAAGTGGTTTTTCAACACTAACACAAGTGCGAAAAGTGGTTTTTCAACACTAACACAAGTGCGAAAAGTGTTTTTTCCACACTAATACAAGTGCAAAAGTGGTTTCCTGCACCAACACAAGTGCGAAAAGTGGTTTTTCAACACTAACACAAGTGCGAAAAGTGATTTATCAACACTAACACAAGTGCGAAAAGTGGTTTTTCAACACTATCACAAGTGCA
Source organism: Myxine glutinosa (assembly GCF_964187855.1). Lineage (NCBI taxonomy): Eukaryota > Metazoa > Chordata > Myxini > Myxiniformes > Myxinidae > Myxine > Myxine glutinosa. Next base: position 88,723 of record NW_027616772.1, read on the forward strand.
AAAAGTGTTTTTTCCACACTAATACAAGTGCGAAAAGTGGTTTTTCAACACCAACACAAGTGCGAAAAGTGGTTTTTCAACACCAACACAAGTGCGAAAAGTGGTTTTTCCACACTAATACAAGTGCAAAAGTGGTTTCCTGCACCAACACAAGTGCGAAAAGTGGTTTTTCAACACTAACACAAGTGCGAAAAGTGGTTTTTCAACACTATCACAAGTGGGAAAAGTGGTTTTTCAACACTAACACAAGTGCGAAAAGTGGTTTTTCAACACTATCACAAGTGCAAAAAGTGTTTTTTCCACACTAATACAAGTGCGAAAAGTGGTTTTTCAACACCAACACAAGTGCGAAAAGTGGTTTTTCAACACCAACACAAGTGCGAAAAGTGGTTTTTCCACACTAATACAAGTGCAAAAGTGGTTTCCTGCACCAACACAAGTGCGAAAAGTGGTTTTTCAACACTAACACAAGTGCGAAAAGTGGTTTTTCAACACTATCACAAGTGGGAAAAGTGGTTTTTCAACACTAACACAAGTGCGAAAAGTGGTTTTTCAACACTATCACAAATGCAAAAAGTGTTTTTTCCACACTAATACAAGTGCAAAAGTGGTTTCCTGCACCAACACAAGTGCGAAAAGTGGTTTTTCAACACTAACACACGTGCGAAAAGTGGTTTTTCAACACTAACACAAGTGCGAAAAGTGGTTTTCCACACCAATACAAGTGCAAAAGTGGTTTCCTGCACCAACACAAGTTCGAAAAGTGCTTTTTCAACACTAACACAAGTGCGAAAAGTGGTTTTTCCACACTAATACAAGTGCAAAAGTGGTTTCCTGCACCAACAGAAGTGCGAAAAGTGGTTTTTCAACACTAACACAAGTGCAAAAAGTGTTTTTTCCACACTAATAGAAGTGCAAAAGTGGTTTCCTGCACCAACACAAGTGCGAAAAGTGGTTTTTTAACACTATCACAAGTGCAAAAAGTGTTTTTCCACACTAATACAAGTGCAAAAGTGGTTTCCTGCACCAACACAAGTGCGAAAAGTGGTTTTTCAACACTAACACAAGTGCGAAAAGTGTTTTTTCCACACTAATACAAGTGCAAAAGTGGTTTCCTGCACCAACACAAGTGCGAAAAGTGGTTTTTCAACACTAACACAAGTGCGAAAAGTGGTTTTCCAACACTAACAAGTGCGAAAAGTGGTTTTCCACACCAATACAAGTGCAAAAGTGGTTTCCTGCACCAACACAAGTGCGAAAAGTGCTTTTTCAACACTAACACAAGTGCGAAAAGTGCTTTTTCAACACTAACACAAGTGCGAAAAGTGGTTTTTCCACACTAATACAAGTGCAAAAGTGGTTTCCTGCACCAACACAAGTGCGAAAAGTGGTTTTTCAACACTAACACAAGTGCGAAAAGTGTTTTTTCCACACTAATACAAGTGCAAAAGTGGTTTCCTGCACCAACACAAGTGCGAAAAGTGGTTTTTCAACACTAACACAAGTGCGAAAAGTGTTTTTTCCACACTAATACAAGTGCAAAAGTGGTTTCCTGCACCAACACAAGTGCGAAAAGTGCTTTTTCAACACTAACACAAGTGCGAAAAGTGCTTTTTCAACACTAACACAAATGCGAAAAGTGGTTTTTCCACACTAATACAAGTGCAAAAGTGGTTTCCTGCACCAACACAAGTGCGAAAAGTGGTTTTTCAACACTAACACAAGTGCGAAAAGTGTTTTTTCCACACTAATACAAGTGCAAAAGTGGTTTCCTGCACCAACACAAGTGCGAAAAGTGGTTTTTCAACACTAACACAAGTGCGAAAAGTGGTTTCCTGCACCAACACAAGTGCGAAAAGTGGTTTTTCAACACTAACACAAGTGCGAAAAGTGGTTTTACCACACTAATACAAGTGGGAAAAGTGGTTTTTCCACACTAATACAAGTGCAAAAGTGGTTTCCTGCACCAACACAAGTGCGAAAAGTGGTTTTTCAACACTAACACAAGTGCGAAAAGTGGTTTTTCAACACCAACACAAGTGCGAAAAGTGGTTTTTCCACACTAATACAAGTGCAAAAGTGGTTTCCTGCACCAACACAAGTGCGAAAAGTGGTTTTTCAACACTAACACAAGTGCGAAAAGTGGTTTTTCAACACTATCACAAGTGGGAAAAGTGGTTTTTCAACACTAACACAAGTGCGAAAAGTGGTTTTTCAACACTATCACAAATGCAAAAAGTGTTTTTTCCACACTAATACAAGTGCAAAAGTGGTTTCCTGCACCAACACAAGTGCGAAAAGTGGTTTTTCAACACTAACACACGTGCGAAAAGTTGTTTTTCAACACTAACACAAGTGCGAAAAGTGGTTTTCCACACCAATACAAGTGCAAAAGTGGTTTCCTGCACCAACACAAGTGCGAAAAGTGCTTTTTCAACACTAACACAAGTGCGAAAAGTGGTTTTTCCACACTAATACAAGTGCAAAAGTGGTTTCCTGCACCAACAGAAGTGCGAAAAGTGGTTTTTCAACACTAACACAAGTGCGAAAAGTGTTTTTTCCACACTAATACAAGTGCAAAAGTGGTTTCCTGCACCAACACAAGTGCGAAAAGTGGTTTTTTAACACTATCACAAGTGCAAAAAGTGTTTTTCCACACTAATACAAGTGCAAAAGTGGTTTCCTGCACCAACACAAGTGCGAAAAGTGGTTTTTCAACACTAACACAAGTGCGAAAAGTGTTTTTTCCACACTAATACAAGTGCAAAAGTGGTTTCCTGCACCAACACAAGTGCGAAAAGTGGTTTTTCAACACTAACACAAGTGCGAAAAGTGGTTTTTCAACACTAACACAAGTGTGAAAAGTGGTTTTTCCACACTAATACAAGTGCAAAAGTGGTTTCCTGCACCAACACAAGTGCAAAAAGTGTTTTTCCACACTAATGCAAGTGCAAAAGTGGTTTCCTGCACCACCACAATTGCGAAAAGTGGTTTTTCAACACTAACACAAGTGCGAAAAGTGGTTTTTCCACACTAATACAAGTGCAAAAGTGGTTTCCTGCACCAACACAAGTGCGAAAAGTGGTTTTTCAACACTAACACAAGTGCGAAAAGTGGTTTTTCAACACTAACACAAGTGCGAAAAGTGGTTTTTCAACACTAACACAAGTGCGAAAAGTGGTTTTTCAACACTAACACAAGTGCGAAAAGTGGTTTTTCAACACTAACACAAGTGCGAAAAGTGTTTTCTCCACACTACTACAAGTGCAAAAGTGGTTTCCTGCACCAACACAAGTGCGAAAAGTGGTTTTTCAACACTAACAAGTGCGAAAAGTGGTTTTTCAACACTAACACAAGTGCGAAAAGTGGTTTTTCCACACCAATACAAGTGCAAAAGTGGTTTCCTGCACCAACACAAGTGCGAAAAGTCGTTTTTCAACACTAACACAAGTGCGAAAAGTGCTTTTTCAACACTAACACTAGTGCAAAAAGTGGTTTTTCCACACGAATACAAGTGCAAAAAGTGGTTTCCTGCACCAACACAAGTGCAAAAAGTGGTTTTTCAACACTAACACAAGTGCGAAAAGTGGTTTTTCAACACTAACACAAGTGCGAAAAGTGGTTTTTCAACACTATCACAAGTGCAAAAGTGGTTTCCTGCACCAACACAAGTGCGAAAAGTGGTTTTTCAACACTAACACAAGTGCGAAAAGTGGTTTTTCAACACTAACACAAGTGCGAAAAGTGTTTTTTCCACACTAATACAAGTGCAAAAGTGGTTTCCTGCACCAACACAAGTGCGAAAAGTGGTTTTTCAACACTAACACAAGTGCGAAAAGTGATTTATCAACACTAACACAAGTGCGAAAAGTGGTTTTTCAACACTATCACAAGTGCAAAAAGTGTTTTTTCCACACTAATACAAGTGCGAAAAGTGGTTTTTCAACACCAACACAAGTGCGAAAAGTGGTTTTTCAACACCAACACAAGTGCGAAAAGTGGTTTTTCCACACTAATACAAGTGCAAAAGTGGTTTCCTGCACCAACACAAGTGCGAAAAGTGGTTTTTCAACACTAACACAAGTGCGAAAAGTGGTTTTTCAACACTATCACAAGTGGGAAAAGTGGTTTTTCAACACTAACACAAGTGCGAAAAGTGGTTTTTCAACACTATCACAAGTGCAAAAAGTGTTTTTTCCACACTAATACAAGTGCGAAAAGTGGTTTTTCAACACCAACACAAGTGCGAAAAGTGGTTTTTCAACACCAACACAAGTGCGAAAAGTGGTTTTTCCACACTAATACAAGTGCAAAAGTGGTTTCCTGCACCAACACAAGTGCGAAAAGTGGTTTTTCAACACTAACACAAGTGCGAAAAGTGGTTTTTCAACACTATCACAAGTGGGAAAAGTGGTTTTTCAACACTAACACAAGTGCGAAAAGTGGTTTTTCAACACTATCACAAATGCAAAAAGTGTTTTTTCCACACTAATACAAGTGCAAAAGTGGTTTCCTGCACCAACACAAGTGCGAAAAGTGGTTTTTCAACACTAACACACGTGCGAAAAGTGGTTTTTCAACACTAACACAAGTGCGAAAAGTGGTTTTCCACACCAATACAAGTGCAAAAGTGGTTTCCTGCACCAACACAAGTTCGAAAAGTGCTTTTTCAACACTAACACAAGTGCAAAAAGTGTTTTTTCCACACTAATACAAGTGCAAAAGTGGTTTCCTGCACCAACACAAGTGCGAAAAGTGGTTTTTTAACACTATCACAAGTGCAAAAAGTGTTTTTCCACACTAATACAAGTGCAAAAGTGGTTTCCTGCACCAACACAAGTGCGAAAAGTGGTTTTTCAACACTAACACAAGTGCGAAAAGTGTTTTTTCCACACTAATACAAGTGCAAAAGTGGTTTCCTGCACCAACACAAGTGCGAAAAGTGGTTTTTCAACACTAACACAAGTGCGAAAAGTGGTTTTTCAACACTAACACAAGTGTGAAAAGTGGTTTTTCCACACTAATACAAGTGCAAAAGTGGTTTCCTGCACCAACACAAGTGCAAAAAGTGTTTTTCCACACTAATGCAAGTGCAAAAGTGGTTTCCTGCACCACCACAATTGCGAAAAGTGGTTTTTCAACACTAACACAAGTGCGAAAAGTGGTTTTTCCACACTAATACAAGTGCAAAAGTGGTTTCCTGCACCAACACAAGTGCGAAAAGTGGTTTTTCAACACTAACACAAGTGCGAAAAGTGGTTTTTCAACACTAACACAAGTGCGAAAAGTGGTTTTTCAACACTAACACAAGTGCGAAAAGTGGTTTTTCAACACTAACACAAGTGCGAAAAGTGGTTTTTCAACACTAACACAAGTGCGAAAAGTGTTTTCTCCACACTACTACAAGTGCAAAAGTGGTTTCCTGCACCAACACAAGTGCGAAAAGTGGTTTTTCAACACTAACAAGTGCGAAAAGTGGTTTTTCAACACTAACACAAGTGCGAAAAGTGGTTTTTCCACACCAATACAAGTGCAAAAGTGGTTTCCTGCACCAACACAAGTGCGAAAAGTCGTTTTTCAACACTAACACAAGTGCGAAAAGTGCTTTTTCAACACTAACACTAGTGCAAAAAGTGGTTTTTCCACACGAATACAAGTGCAAAAAGTGGTTTCCTGCACCAACACAAGTGCAAAAAGTGGTTTTTCAACACTAACACAAGTGCGAAAAGTGGTTTTTCAACACTAACACAAGTGCGAAAAGTGGTTTTTCAACACTATCACAAGTGCAAAAGTGGTTTCCTGCACCAACACAAGTGCGAAAAGTGGTTTTTCAACACTAACACAAGTGCGAAAAGTGGTTTTTCAACACTAACACAAGTGCGAAAAGTGTTTTTTCCACACTAATACAAGTGCAAAAGTGGTTTCCTGCACCAACACAAGTGCGAAAAGTGGTTTTTCAACACTAACACAAGTGCGAAAAGTGATTTATCAACACTAACACAAGTGCGAAAAGTGGTTTTTCAACACTATCACAAGTGCAAAAAGTGTTTTTTCCACACTAATACAAGTGCGAAAAGTGGTTTTTCAACACTAACACAAGTGCGAAAAGTGGTTTTTCCACACTAATACAAGTGCGAAAAGTGGTTTTTCCACACTAATACAAGTGCGAAAAGTGGTTTTTCAACACTAACACAAGTGCAAAAGTGGTTTCCTGCACCAACACAAGTGCGAAAAGTGGTTTTTCCACACTAATACAAGTGCAAAAGTGGTTTCCTGCACCAACACAAGTGCGAAAAGTGGTTTTTCAACACTAACGCAAGTGCGAAAAGTGGTTTTTCAACACTAACACAAGTGCGAAAAGTGGTTTTTCAACACTAACAGAAGTGCAAAAAGTGGTTTTTCCACACTAATACAAGTGCAAAAGTGGTTTCCTGCACCAACACAAGTGCGAAAAGTGGTTTTTCAACACTAACACAAGTGCAAAAAGTGGTTTTTCAACACTATCACAAGTGCAAAAAGTGTGTTTTCCACACTAATACAACTGCAAAAGTGGTTTCCTGCACCAACACAAGTGCGAAAAGTGGTTTTTCAACACTAACACAAGTGCGAAAAGTGGTTTTTCAACACTAACACAAGTGCGAAAAGTGGTTTTTCCACACTAATACAACTGCAAAAGTGGTTTCCTGCACCAACACAAGTGCGAAAAGTGGTTTCCTGCACCAACACAAGTGCGAAAAGTGGTTTTTCAACACTAACACAAGTGCGAAAAGTGGTTTTTCAACACTAACACAAGTGCGAAAAGTGGTTTTTCCTAACTAATACAACTGCAAAAGTGGTTTCCTGCACCAACACAAGTGCGAAAAGTGGTTTTTCAACACTAACACAAGTGCGAAAAGTGGTTTATCAACACTAACACAAGTGCGAAAAGTGGTTTTTCAACACTAACACAAGTGCGAAAAGTGGTTTTTCAACACTAACACAAGTGCGAAAAGTGGTTTTTCAACACTATCACAAGTGCAAAAGTGGTTTCCTGCACCAACACAAGTGCGAAAAGTGGTTTTTCAACACTAACACAAGTGCAAAAAGTGGTTTTTCAACACTAACACAAGTGCGAAAAGTGTTTTGTCCACACTAATACAAGTGCAAAAGTGGTTTCCTGCACCAACACAAGTGCGAAAAGTGGTTTTTCAACACTAACACAAGTGCGAAAAGTGGTTTTTCAACACTAACACAAGTGCGAAAAGTGGTTTTTCCACACTAATACAAGTGCGAAAAGTGGTTTTTCCACACTAATACAAGTGCGAAAAGTGGTTTTTCAACACTAACACAAGTGCAAAAGTGGTTTCCTGCACCAACACAAGTGCGAAAAGTGGTTTTTCCACACTAATACAAGTGCAAAAGTGGTTTCCTGCACCAACACAAGTGCGAAAAGTGGTTTTTCAACACTAACACAAGTGCGAAAAGTGGGTTTTCAACACTAACAGAAGTGCAAAAAGTGGTTTTTCCACACTAATACAAGTGCAAAAGTGGTTTCCTGCACCAACACAAGTGCGAAAAGTGGTTTTTCAACACTAACACAAGTGCAAAAAGTGGTTTTTCAACACTATCACAAGTGCAAAAAGTGTGTTTTCCACACTAATACAACTGCAAAAGTGGTTTCCTGCACCAACACAAGTGCGAAAAGTGGTTTTTCAACACTAACACAAGTGCGAAAAGTGGTTTTTCAACACTAACACAAGTGCAAAAAGTGGTTTTTCAACACTATCACAAGTGCAAAAAGTGTGTTTTCCACACTAATACAACTGCAAAAGTGGTTTCCTGCACCAACACAAGTGCGAAAAGTGGTTTTTCAACACTAACACAAGTGCGAAAAGTGGTTTTTCAACACTAACACAAGTGCGAAAAGTGGTTTTTCCACACTAATACAACTGCAAAAGTGGTTTCCTGCACCAACACAAGTGCGAAAAGTGGTTTTTCAACACTAACACAAGTGCGAAAAGTGGTTTTTCAACACTAACACAAGTGCGAAAAGTGGTTTTTCCACACTAATACAAGTGCAAAAGTGGTTTCCTGCACCAACACAAGTGCGAAAAGTGGTTTTTCAACACTAACACAAGTGCGAAAAGTGGTTTTTCCACACTAATACAAGTGCAAAAGTGGTTTCCTGCACCAACACAAGTGCGAAAAGTGGTTTTTCAACACTAACACAAGTGCGAAAAGTGGTTTTTTAACACTATCACAAGTGCAAAAAGTGTTTTTCCACACTAAGACAAGTGCAAAAGTGGTTTCCTGCACCAACACAAGTGCGAAAAGTGGTTTTTCAACACTAACACAAGTGCGAAAAGTGGTTTTTCAACACTAACACAAGTGTGAAAAGTGGTTTTTCCACACTAATACAAGTGCAAAAGTGGTTTCCTGCACCAACACAAGTGCAAAAAGTGTTTTTCCACACTAATGCAAGTGCAAAAGTGGTTTCCTGCACCACCACAAGTGCGAAAAGTGGTTTTTCAACACTAACACAAGTGCGACAAGTGGTTTTTCCACACTAATACAAGTGCAAAAGTGGTTTCCTGCACCAACACAAGTGCGAAAAGTGGTTTTTCAACACTAACACAAGTGCGAAAAGTGGTTTTTCAACACTAACACAAGTGCGAAAAGTGGTTTTTCAACACTAACACAAGTGCGAAAAGTGGTTTTTCAACACTAACACAAGTGCGAAAAGTGGTTTTTCAACACTAACACAAGTGCGAAAAGTGTTTTCTCCACACTAATACAAGTGCAAAAGTGGTTTCCTGCACCAACACAAGTGCAAAAAGTGGTTTTTCAACACTATCACAAATGCAAAAAGTGTTTTTTCCACACTAATACAAGTGCAAAAGTGGTTTCCTGCACCAACACAAGTGCGAAAAGTGGTTTTTCAACACTAACACAAGTGCGAAAAGTGGTTTTTCAACACTAACACAAGTGCGAAAAGTGGTTTTTCCACACCAATACAAGTGCAAAAGTGGTTTCCTGCACCAACACAAGTGCGAAAAGTCGTTTTTCAACACTAACACAAGTGCGAAAAGTGCTTTTTCAACACTAACACTAGTGCAAAAAGTGGTTTTTCCACACTAATACAAGTGCAAAAAGTGGTTTCCTGCACCAACACAAGTGCAAAAAGTGGTTTTTCAACACTAACACAAGTGCGAAAAGTGGTTTTTCAACACTAACACAAGTGCAAAAAGTGATTTTTCAACACTAACACAAGTGCAAAAAGTGGTTTTTCAACACTAACAAGTGCGAAAAGTGGTTTTTCAACACTATCACAAATGCAAAAAGTGTTTTTTCCACACTAATACAAGTGCAAAAGTGGTTTCCTGCACCAACACAAGTGCGAAAAGTGGTTTTTCAACACTAACGCAAGTGCGAAAAGTGGTTTTTCAACACTAACACAAGTGCGAAAAGTGGTTTTTCCACACTAATACAAGTGCAAAAAGTGGTTTCCTGCACCAACACAAGTGCAAAAAGTGGTTTTTCAACACTAACACAAGTGCGAAAAGTGGTTTTTCAACACTAACACAAGTGCGAAAAGTGGTTTTTCAACACTATCACAAGTGCAAAAGTGGTTTCCTGCACCAACACAAGTGCGAAAAGTGGTTTTTCAACACTAACACAAGTGCGAAAAGTGGTTTTTCAACACTAACACAAGTGCGAAAAGTGGTTTTTCAACACTAACACAAGTGCGAAAAGTGGTTTCCTGCACCAACACAAGTGCGAAAAGTGGTTTTTCAACACTAACACAAGTGCGAAAAGTGGTTTTTCAACACTAACACAAGTGCAAAAAGTGTTTTTTCAACACTAACACAAGTGCAAAAAGTGGTTTTTCAACACTAACACAAATGCGAAAAGTGTTTTTTCAACACTAACACAAGTGCGAAAAGTGTTTTTTCCACACTAATACAAGTGCAAAAGTGGTTTCCTGCACCAACACAAGTGCGAAAAGTGTTTTTTCCACACTAATACAAGTGTAAAAGTGGTTTCCTGCACCAACACAAGTGCGAAAAGTGGTTTTTCAACACTAACACAAGTGCGAAAAGTGGTTTTTCAACACTATCACAAGTGGGAAAAGTGGTTTTTCAACACTAACACAAGTGCGAAAAGTGGTTTTTCCTAACTAATACAACTGCAAAAGTGGTTTCCTGCACCAACACAAGTGCGAAAAGTGGTTTTTCAACACTAACACAAGTGCGAAAAGTGGTTTTTCAACACTAACACAAGTGCGAAAAGTGGTTTTTCAACACTAACACAAGTGCGAAAAGTGGTTTTTCAACACTAACACAAGTGCGAAAAGTGGTTTTTCAACACTATCACAAGTGCAAAAGTGGTTTCCTGCACCAACACAAGTGCGAAAAGTGGTTTTTCACCACTAACACAAGTGCAAAAAGTGGTTTTTCAACACTAACACAAGTGCGAAAAGTGTTTTGTCCACACTAATACAAGTGCAAAAGTGGTTTCCTGCACCAACACAAGTGCGAAAAGTGGTTTTTCAACACTAACACAAGTGCGAAAAGTGGTTTTTCAACACTAACACAAGTGCGAAAAGTGGTTTTTCCACACTAATACAAGTGCGAAAAGTGGTTTTTCCACACTAATACAAGTGCGAAAAGTGGTTTTTCAACACTAACACAAGTGCAAAAGTGGTTTCCTGCACCAACACAAGTGCGAAAAGTGGTTTTTCCACACTAATACAAGTGCAAAAGTGGTTTCCTGCACCAACACAAGTGCGAAAAGTGGTTTTTCAACACTAACACAAGTGCGAAAAGTGGGTTTTCAACACTAACAGAAGTGCAAAAAGTGGTTTTTCCACACTAATACAAGTGCAAAAGTGGTTTCCTGCACCAACACAAGTGCGAAAAGTGGTTTTTCAACACTAACACAAGTGCAAAAAGTGGTTTTTCAACACTATCACAAGTGCAAAAAGTGTGTTTTCCACACTAATACAACTGCAAAAGTGGTTTCCTGCACCAACACAAGTGCGAAAAGTGGTTTTTCAACACTAACACAAGTGCGAAAAGTGGTTTTTCAACACTAACACAAGTGCAAAAAGTGGTTTTTCAACACTATCACAAGTGCAAAAAGTGTGTTTTCCACACTAATACAACTGCAAAAGTGGTTTCCTGCACCAACACAAGTGCGAAAAGTGGTTTTTCAACACTAACACAAGTGCGAAAAGTGGTTTTTCAACACTAAACAAGTGCGAAAAGTGGTTTTTCAACACTAACACAAGTGCAAAAAGTGGTTTTTCAACACTATCACAAGTGCAAAAAGTGTGTTTTCCACACTAATACAACTGCAAAAGTGGTTTCCTGCACCAACACAAGTGCGAAAAGTGGTTTTTCAACACTAACACAAGTGCGAAAAGTGGTTTTTCCACACTAATACAAGTGCAAAAGTGGTTTCCTGCACCAACACAAGTGCGAAAAGTGGTTTTTCAACACTAACACAAGTGCGAAAAGTGGTTTTTCCACACTAATACAAGTGCAAAAGTGGTTTCCTGCACCAACACAAGTGCGAAAAGTGGTTTTTCAACACTAACACAAGTGCGAAAAGTGGTTTTTTAACACTATCACAAGTGCAAAAAGTGTTTTTCCACACTAAGACAAGTGCAAAAGTGGTTTCCTGCACCAACACAAGTGCGAAAAGTGGTTTTTCAACACTAACACAAGTGCGAAAAGTGGTTTTTCAACACTAACACAAGTGTGAAAAGTGGTTTTTCCACACTAATACAAGTGCAAAAGTGGTTTCCTGCACCAACACAAGTGCAAAAAGTGTTTTTCCACACTAATGCAAGTGCAAAAGTGGTTTCCTGCACCACCACAAGTGCGAAAAGTGGTTTTTCAACACTAACACAAGTGCGAAAAGTGGTTTTTCCACACTAATACAAGTGCAAAAGTGGTTTCCTGCACCAACACAAGTGCGAAAAGTGGTTTTTCAACACTAACACAAGTGCGAAAAGTGGTTTTTCAACACTAACACAAGTGCGAAAAGTGGTTTTTCAACACTAACACAAGTGCGAAAAGTGGTTTTTCAACACCAACACAAGTGCGAAAAGTGGTTTTTCAACACTAACACAAGTGCGAAAAGTGTTTTCTCCACACTAATACAAGTGCAAAAGTGGTTTCCTGCACCAACACAAGTGCAAAAAGTGGTTTTTCAACACTATCACAAATGCAAAAAGTGTTTTTTCCACACTAATACAAGTGCAAAAGTGGTTTCCTGCACCAACACAAGTGCGAAAAGTGGTTTTTCAACACTAACACAAGTGCGAAAAGTGGTTTTTCAACACTAACACAAGTGCGAAAAGTGGTTTTTCCACACCAATACAAGTGCAAAAGTGGTTTCCTGCACCAACACAAGTGCGAAAAGTCGTTTTTCAACACTAACACAAGTGCGAAAAGTGCTTTTTCAACACTAACACTAGTGCAAAAAGTGGTTTTTCCACACTAATACAAGTGCAAAAAGTGGTTTCCTGCACCAACACAAGTGCAAAAAGTGGTTTTTCAACACTAACACAAGTGCGAAAAGTGGTTTTTCAACACTAACACAAGTGCAAAAAGTGATTTTTCAACACTAACACAAGTGCAAAAAGTGGTTTTTCAACACTAACAAGTGCGAAAAGTGGTTTTTCAACACTATCACAAATGCAAAAAGTGTTTTTTCCACACTAATACAAGTGCAAAAGTGGTTTCCTGCACCAACACAAGTGCGAAAAGTGGTTTTTCAACACTAACGCAAGTGCGAAAAGTGGTTTTTCAACACTAACACAAGTGCGAAAAGTGGTTTTTCCACACTAATACAAGTGCAAAAAGTGGTTTCCTGCACCAACACAAGTGCAAAAAGTGGTTTTTCAACACTAACACAAGTGCGAAAAGTGGTTTTTCAACACTAACACAAGTGCGAAAAGTGGTTTTTCAACACTATCACAAGTGCAAAAGTGGTTTCCTGCACCAACACAAGTGCGAAAAGTGGTTTTTCAACACTAACACAAGTGCGAAAAGTGGTTTTTCAACACTAACACAAGTGCGAAAAGTGGTTTTTCAACACGAACACAAGTGCGAAAAGTGGTTTCCTGCACCAACACAAGTGCGAAAAGTGGTTTTTCAACACTAACACAAGTGCGAAAAGTGGTTTTTCAACACTAACACAAGTGCAAAAAGTGTTTTTTCAACACTAACACAAGTGCAAAAAGTGGTTTTTCAACACTAACACAAATGCGAAAAGTGTTTTTTCAACACTAACACAATTGCGAAAAGTGTTTTTTCCACACTAATACAAGTGCAAAAGTGGTTTCCTGCACCAACACAAGTGCGAAAAGTGTTTTTTCCACACTAATACAAGTGTAAAAGTGGTTTCCTGCACCAACACAAGTGCGAAAAGTGGTTTTTCAACACTAACACAAGTGCGAAAAGTGGTTTTTCAACACTATCACAAGTGGGAAAAGTGGTTTTTCAACACTAACACAAGTGCGAAAAGTGGTTTTTCAACACTATCACAAATGCAAAAAGTGTTTTTTCCACACTAATACAAGTGCAAAAGTGGTTTCCTGCACCAACACAAGTGCAAAAGTGGTTTCCTGCACCAACACAAGTGCGAAAAGTGGTTTTTCAACACTAACACAAGTGCGAAAAGTGGTTTTTCAACACCAACACAAGTGCGAAAAGTGGTTTTTCCACACTAATACAAGTGCAAAAGTGGTTTCCTGCACCAACACAAGTGCGAAAAGTGGTTTTTCAACACTAACACAAGTGCGAAAAGTGGTTTTTCAACACTATCACAAGTGGGAAAAGTGGTTTTTCAACACTAACACAAGTGCGAAAAGTGGTTTTTCAACACTATCACAAATGCAAAAAGTGTTTTTTCCACACTAATACAAGTGCAAAAGTGGTTTCCTGCATCAACACAAGTGCGAAAAGTGGTTTTTCAACACTAACACAAGTGCGAAAAGTGGGTTTTCAACACTAACACAAGTGCGAAAAGTGGTTTTTCAACACTAACACAAGTGCGAAAAGTGGTTTTTCAACACTAACACAAGTGCGAAAAGTGGTTTTTCAACACTAACACAAGTGCGAAAAGTGGTTTTTCAACACTAACACAAGTGCGAAAAGTGGTTTCCTGCACCAACACAAGTGCGAAAAGTGGTTTTTCAACACTAACGCAAGTGCGAAAAGTGGTTTTTCAACACTAACACAAGTGCGAAAAGTGGTTTTTCCACACTAATACAAGTGCAAAAGTGGTTTCCTGCACGAACACAAGTGCGAAAAGTGGTTTTTCAACACTAACACAAGTGCGAAAAGTGGTTTTTCAACACTAACGCAAGTGCGAAAAGTGGTTTTTCAACACTAACACAAGTGCGAAAAGTGGTTTTTCCACACTAATACAACTGCAAAAGTGGTTTCCTGCACCAACACAAGTGCGAAAAGTGGTTTCCTGCACCAACACAAGTGCGAAAAGTGGTTTTTCAACACTAACACAAGTGCGAAAAGTGGTTTTTCAACACTAACACAAGTGCGAAAAGTGGTTTTTCCTAACTAATACAACTGCAAAAGTGGTTTCCTGCACCAACACAAGTGCGAAAAGTGGTTTTTCAACACTAACACAAGTGCGAAAAGTGGTTTTTCAACACTAACACAAGTGCGAAAAGTGGTTTTTCAACACTAACACAAGTGCGAAAAGTGGTTTTTCAACACTAACACAAGTGCGAAAAGTGGTTTTTCAACACTATCACAAGTGCAAAAGTGGTTTCCTGCACCAACACAAGTGCGAAAAGTGGTTTTTCAACACTAACACAAGTGCGAAAAGTGGTTTTTCAACACTAACACAAGTGCGAAAAGTGTTTTGTCCACACTAATACAAGTGCAAAAGTGGTTTCCTGCACCAACACAAGTGCGAAAAGTGGTTTTTCAACACTAACACAAGTGCGAAAAGTGGTTTTTCAACACTAACACAAGTGCGAAAAGTGGTATTTCCACACTAATACAAGTGCGAAAAGTGGTTTTTCCACACTAATACAAGTGCGAAAAGTGGTTTTTCAACACTAACACAAGTGCAAAAGTGGTTTCCTGCACCAACACAAGTGCGAAAAGTGGTTTTTCCACACTAATACAAGTGCAAAAGTGGTTTCCTGCACCAACACAAGTGCGAAAAGTGGTTTTTCAACACTAACACAAGTGCGAAAAATGGTTTTTCAACACTAACAGAAGTGCAAAAAGTGGTTTTTCCACACTAATACAAGTGCAAAAGTGGTTTCCTGCACCAACACAAGTGCGAAAAGTGGTTTTTCAACACTAACACAAGTGCGAAAAGTGGTTTTTCAACACTAACACAAGTGCGAAAAGTGTTTTTTCCACACTAATACAAGTGCAAAAGTGGTTTCCTGCACCAACACAAGTGCGAAAAGTGGTTTTTCAACACTAACACAAGTGCGAAAAGTGATTTATCAACACTAACACAAGTGCGAAAAGTGGTTTTTCAACACTATCACAAGTGCAAAAAGTGTTTTTTCCACACTAATACAAGTGCGAAAAGTGGTTTTTCAACACTAACACAAGTGCGAAAAGTGGTTTTTCCACACTAATACAAGTGCGAAAAGTGGTTTTTCCACACTAATACAAGTGCGAAAAGTGGTTTTTCAACACTAACACAAGTGCAAAAGTGGTTTCCTGCACCAACACAAGTGCGAAAAGTGGTTTTTCCACACTAATACAAGTGCAAAAGTGGTTTCCTGCACCAACACAAGTGCGAAAAGTGGTTTTTCAACACTAACGCAAGTGCGAAAAGTGGTTTTTCAACACTAACACAAGTGCGAAAAGTGGTTTTTCAACACTAACAGAAGTGCAAAAAGTGGTTTTTCCACACTAATACAAGTGCAAAAGTGGTTTCCTGCACCAACACAAGTGCGAAAAGTGGTTTTTCAACACTAACACAAGTGCAAAAAGTGGTTTTTCAACACTATCACAAGTGCAAAAAGTGTGTTTTCCACACTAATACAACTGCAAAAGTGGTTTCCTGCACCAACACAAGTGCGAAAAGTGGTTTTTCAACACTAACACAAGTGCGAAAAGTGGTTTTTCAACACTAACACAAGTGCGAAAAGTGGTTTTTCCACACTAATACAACTGCAAAAGTGGTTTCCTGCACCAACACAAGTGCGAAAAGTGGTTTCCTGCACCAACACAAGTGCGAAAAGTGGTTTTTCAACACTAACACAAGTGCGAAAAGTGGTTTTTCAACACTAACACAAGTGCGAAAAGTGGTTTTTCCTAACTAATACAACTGCAAAAGTGGTTTCCTGCACCAACACAAGTGCGAAAAGTGGTTTTTCAACACTAACACAAGTGCGAAAAGTGGTTTTTCAACACTAACACAAGTGCGAAAAGTGGTTTTTCAACACTAACACAAGTGCGAAAAGTGGTTTTTCAACACTAACACAAGTGCGAAAAGTGGTTTTTCAACACTATCACAAGTGCAAAAGTGGTTTCCTGCACCAACACAAGTGCGAAAAGTGGTTTTTCAACACTAACACAAGTGCAAAAAGTGGTTTTTCAACACTAACACAAGTGCGAAAAGTGTTTTGTCCACACTAATACAAGTGCAAAAGTGGTTTCCTGCACCAACACAAGTGCGAAAAGTGGTTTTTCAACACTAACACAAGTGCGAAAAGTGGTTTTTCAACACTAACACAAGTGCGAAAAGTGGTTTTTCCACACTAATACAAGTGCGAAAAGTGGTTTTTCCACACTAATACAAGTGCGAAAAGTGGTTTTTCAACACTAACACAAGTGCAAAAGTGGTTTCCTGCACCAACACAAGTGCGAAAAGTGGTTTTTCCACACTAATACAAGTGCAAAAGTGGTTTCCTGCACCAACACAAGTGCGAAAAGTGGTTTTTCAACACTAACACAAGTGCGAAAAGTGGTTTTTCAACACTAACAGAAGTGCAAAAAGTGGTTTTTCCACACTAATACAAGTGCAAAAGTGGTTTCCTGCACCAACACAAGTGCGAAAAGTGGTTTTTCAACACTAACACAAGTGCAAAAAGTGGTTTTTCAACACTATCACAAGTGCAAAAAGTGTGTTTTCCACACTAATACAACTGCAAAAGTGGTTTCCTGCACCAACACAAGTGCGAAAAGTGGTTTTTCAACACTAACACAAGTGCGAAAAGTGGTTTTTCAACACTAACACAAGTGCAAAAAGTGGTTTTTCAACACTATCACAAGTGCAAAAAGTGTGTTTTCCACACTAATACAACTGCAAAAGTGGTTTCCTGCACCAACACAAGTGCGAAAAGTGGTTTTTCAACACTAACACAAGTGCGAAAAGTGGTTTTTCAACACTAACACAAGTGCGAAAAGTGGTTTTTCCACACTAATACAACTGCAAAAGTGGTTTCCTGCACCAACACAAGTGCGAAAAGTGGTTTTTCAACACTAACACAAGTGCGAAAAGTGGTTTTTCAACACTAACACAAGTGCGAAAAGTGGTTTTTCCACACTAATACAAGTGCAAAAGTGGTTTCCTGCACCAACACAAGTGCGAAAAGTGGTTTTTCAACACTAACGCAAGTGCGAAAAGTGGTTTTTCAACACTAACACAAGTGCGAAAAGTGGTTTTTCAACACTAACAGAAGTGCAAAAAGTGGTTTTTCCACACTAATACAAGTGCAAAAGTGGTTTCCTGCACCAACACAAGTGCGAAAAGTGTTTTCTCCACACTAATACAAGTGCAAAAGTGGTTTCCTGCACCAACACAAGTGCGAAAAGTGGTTTTTCAACACTAACGCAAGTGCGAAAAGTGGTTTCCTGCACCACCACAAGTGCGAAAAGTGGTTTTTCAACACTAACACAAGTGCGAAAAGTGGTTTTTCCACACTAATACAAGTGCAAAAGTGGTTTCCTGCACCAACACAAGTGCGAAAAGTGGTTTTTCAACACTAACACAAGTGCGAAAAGTGGTTTTTCAACACTAACACAAGTGCGAAAAGTGGTTTTTCAACACTAACACAAGTGCGAAAAGTGGTTTTTCAACACTAACACAAGTGCGAAAAGTGGTTTTTCAACACTAACACAAGTGCGAAAAGTGTTTTCTCCACACTAATACAAGTGCAAAAGTGGTTTCCTGCACCAACACAAGTGCAAAAAGTGGTTTTTCAACACTATCACAAATGCAAAAAGTGTTTTTTCCACACTAATACAAGTGCAAAAGTGGTTTCCTGCACCAACACAAGTGCGAAAAGTGGTTTTTCAACACTAACACAAGTGCGAAAAGTGGTTTTTCAACACTAACACAAGTGCGAAAAGTGGTTTTTCCACACCAATACAAGTGCAAAAGTGGTTTCCTGCACCAACACAAGTGCGAAAAGTCGTTTTTCAACACTAACACAAGTGCGAAAAGTGCTTTTTCAACACTAACACTAGTGCAAAAAGTGGTTTTTCCACACTAATACAAGTGCAAAAAGTGGTTTCCTGCACCAACACAAGTGCAAAAAGTGGTTTTTCAACACTAACACAAGTGCGAAAAGTGGTTTTTCAACACTAACACAAGTGCAAAAAGTGATTTTTCAACACTAACACAAGTGCAAAAAGTGGTTTTTCAACACTAACAAGTGCGAAAAGTGGTTTTTCAACACTATCACAAATGCAAAAAGTGTTTTTTCCACACTAATACAAGTGCAAAAGTGGTTTCCTGCACCAACACAAGTGCGAAAAGTGGTTTTTCAACACTAACGCAAGTGCGAAAAGTGGTTTTTCAACACTAACACAAGTGCGAAAAGTGGTTTTTCCACACTAATACAAGTGCAAAAAGTGGTTTCCTGCACCAACACAAGTGCAAAAAGTGGTTTTTCAACACTAACACAAGTGCGAAAAGTGGTTTTTCAACACTAACACAAGTGCGAAAAGTGGTTTTTCAACACTATCACAAGTGCAAAAGTGGTTTCCTGCACCAACACAAGTGCGAAAAGTGGTTTTTCAACACTAACACAAGTGCGAAAAGTGGTTTTTCAACACTAACACAAGTGCGAAAAGTGGTTTTTCAACACTAACACAAGTGCGAAAAGTGGTTTCCTGCACCAACACAAGTGCGAAAAGTGGTTTTTCAACACTAACACAAGTGCGAAAAGTCGTTTTTCAACACTAACACAAGTGCAAAAAGTGTTTTTTCAACACTAACACAAGTGCAAAAAGTGGTTTTTCAACACTAACACAAATGCGAAAAGTGTTTTTTCAACACTAACACAAGTGCGAAAAGTGTTTTTTCCACACTAATACAAGTGCAAAAGTGGTTTCCTGCACCAACACAAGTGCGAAAAGTGTTTTTTCCACACTAATACAAGTGTAAAAGTGGTTTCCTGCACCAACACAAGTGCGAAAAGTGGTTTTTCAACACTAACACAAGTGCGAAAAGTGGTTTTTCAACACTATCACAAGTGGGAAAAGTGGTTTTTCAACACTAACACAAGTGCGAAAAGTGGTTTTTCAACACTATCACAAATGCAAAAAGTGTTTTTTCCACACTAATACAAGTGCAAAAGTGGTTTCCTGCACCAACACAAGTGCAAAAGTGGTTTCCTGCACCAACACAAGTGCGAAAAGTGGTTTTTCAACACTAACACAAGTGCGAAAAGTGGTTTTTCAACACCAACACAAGTGCGAAAAGTGGTTTTTCCACACTAATACAAGTGCAAAAGTGGTTTCCTGCACCAACACAAGTGCGAAAAGTGGTTTTTCAACACTAACACAAGTGCGAAAAGTGGTTTTTCAACACTATCACAAGTGGGAAAAGTGGTTTTTCAACACTAACACAAGTGCGAAAAGTGGTTTTTCAACACTATCACAAATGCAAAAAGTGTTTTTTCCACACTAATACAAGTGCAAAAGTGGTTTCCTGCACCAACACAAGTGCGAAAAGTGGTTTTTCAACACTAACACAAGTGCGAAAAGTGGGTTTTCAACACTAACACAAGTGCGAAAAGTGGTTTTTCAACACTAACACAAGTGCGAAAAGTGGTTTTTCAACACTAACACAAGTGCGAAAAGTGGTTTTTCAACACTAACACAAGTGCGAAAAGTGTTTTCTCCACACTAATACAAGTGCAAAAGTGGTTTCCTGCACCAACACAAGTGCGAAAAGTGGTTTTTCAACACTAACGCAAGTGCGAAAAGTGGTTTTTCAACACTAACACAAGTGCGAAAAGTGGTTTTTCCACACTAATACAAGTGCAAAAGTGGTTTCCTGCACGAACACAAGTGCGAAAAGTGGTTTTTCAACACTAACACAAGTGCGAAAAGTGGTTTTTCAACACTAACGCAAGTGCGAAAAGTGGTTTTTCAACACTAACACAAGTGCGAAAAGTGGTTTTTCCACACTAATACAACTGCAAAAGTGGTTTCCTGCACCAACACAAGTGCGAAAAGTGGTTTCCTGCACCAACACAAGTGCGAAAAGTGGTTTTTCAACACTAACACAAGTGCGAAAAGTGGTTTTTCAACACTAACACAAGTGCGAAAAGTGGTTTTTCCTAACTAATACAACTGCAAAAGTGGTTTCCTGCACCAACACAAGTGCGAAAAGTGGTTTTTCAACACTAACACAAGTGCGAAAAGTGGTTTTTCAACACTAACACAAGTGCGAAAAGTGGTTTTTCAACACTAACACAAGTGCGAAAAGTGGTTTTTCAACACTAACACAAGTGCGAAAAGTGGTTTTTCAACACTATCACAAGTGCAAAAGTGGTTTCCTGCACCAACACAAGTGCGAAAAGTGGTTTTTCAACACTAACACAAGTGCGAAAAGTGGTTTTTCAACACTAACACAAGTGCGAAAAGTGTTTTGTCCACACTAATACAAGTGCAAAAGTGGTTTCCTGCACCAACACAAGTGCGAAAAGTGGTTTTTCAACACTAACACAAGTGCGAAAAGTGGTTTTTCAACACTAACACAAGTGCGAAAAGTGGTATTTCCACACTAATACAAGTGCGAAAAGTGGTTTTTCCACACTAATACAAGTGCGAAAAGTGGTTTTTCAACACTAACACAAGTGCAAAAGTGGTTTCCTGCACCAACACAAGTGCGAAAAGTGGTTTTTCCACACTAATACAAGTGCAAAAGTGGTTTCCTGCACCAACACAAGTGCGAAAAGTGGTTTTTCAACACTAACACAAGTGCGAAAAATGGTTTTTCAACACTAACAGAAGTGCAAAAAGTGGTTTTTCCACACTAATACAAGTGCAAAAGTGGTTTCCTGCACCAACACAAGTGCGAAAAGTGGTTTTTCAACACTAACACAAGTGCGAAAAGTGGTTTTTCAACACTAACACAAGTGCGAAAAGTGTTTTTTCCACACTAATACAAGTGCAAAAGTGGTTTCCTGCACCAACACAAGTGCGAAAAGTGGTTTTTCAACACTAACACAAGTGCGAAAAGTGATTTATCAACACTAACACAAGTGCGAAAAGTGGTTTTTCAACACTATCACAAGTGCAAAAAGTGTTTTTTCCACACTAATACAAGTGCGAAAAGTGGTTTTTCAACACTAACACAAGTGCGAAAAGTGGTTTTTCCACACTAATACAAGTGCGAAAAGTGGTTTTTCCACACTAATACAAGTGCGAAAAGTGGTTTTTCAACACTAACACAAGTGCAAAAGTGGTTTCCTGCACCAACACAAGTGCGAAAAGTGGTTTTCCACACTAATACAAGTGCAAAAGTGGTTTCCTGCACCAACACAAGTGCGAAAAGTGGTTTTTCAACACTAACGCAAGTGCGAAAAGTGGTTTTTCAACACTAACACAAGTGCGAAAAGTGGTTTTTCAACACTAACAGAAGTGCAAAAAGTGGTTTTTCCACACTAATACAAGTGCAAAAGTGGTTTCCTGCACCAACACAAGTGCGAAAAGTGGTTTTTCAACACTAACACAAGTGCAAAAAGTGGTTTTTCAACACTATCACAAGTGCAAAAAGTGTGTTTTCCACACTAATACAACTGCAAAAGTGGTTTCCTGCACCAACACAAGTGCGAAAAGTGGTTTTTCAACACTAACACAAGTGCGAAAAGTGGTTTTTCAACACTAACACAAGTGCGAAAAGTGGTTTTTCCACACTAATACAACTGCAAAAGTGGTTTCCTGCACCAACACAAGTGCGAAAAGTGGTTTCCTGCACCAACACAAGTGCGAAAAGTGGTTTTTCAACACTAACACAAGTGCGAAAAGTGGTTTTTCAACACTAACACAAGTGCGAAAAGTGGTTTTTCCTAACTAATACAACTGCAAAAGTGGTTTCCTGCACCAACACAAGTGCGAAAAGTGGTTTTTCAACACTAACACAAGTGCGAAAAGTGGTTTTTCAACACTAACACAAGTGCGAAAAGTGGTTTTTCAACACTAACACAAGTGCGAAAAGTGGTTTTTCAACACTAACACAAGTGCGAAAAGTGGTTTTTCAACACTATCACAAGTGCAAAAGTGGTTTCCTGCACCAACACAAGTGCGAAAAGTGGTTTTTCAACACTAACACAAGTGCAAAAAGTGGTTTTTCAACACTAACACAAGTGCGAAAAGTGTTTTGTCCACACTAATACAAGTGCAAAAGTGGTTTCCTGCACCAACACAAGTGCGAAAAGTGGTTTTTCAACACTAACACAAGTGCGAAAAGTGGTTTTTCAACACTAACACAAGTGCGAAAAGTGGTTTTTCCACACTAATACAAGTGCGAAAAGTGGTTTTTCCACACTAATACAAGTGCGAAAAGTGGTTTTTCAACACTAACACAAGTGCAAAAGTGGTTTCCTGCACCAACACAAGTGCGAAAAGTGGTTTTTCCACACTAATACAAGTGCAAAAGTGGTTTCCTGCACCAACACAAGTGCGAAAAGTGGTTTTTCAACACTAACACAAGTGCGAAAAGTGGTTTTTCAACACTAACAGAAGTGCAAAAAGTGGTTTTTCCACACTAATACAAGTGCAAAAGTGGTTTCCTGCACCAACACAAGTGCGAAAAGTGGTTTTTCAACACTAACACAAGTGCAAAAAGTGGTTTTTCAACACTATCACAAGTGCAAAAAGTGTGTTTTCCACACTAATACAACTGCAAAAGTGGTTTCCTGCACCAACACAAGTGCGAAAAGTGGTTTTTCAACACTAACACAAGTGCGAAAAGTGGTTTTTCAACACTAACACAAGTGCAAAAAGTGGTTTTTCAACACTATCACAAGTGCAAAAAGTGTGTTTTCCACACTAATACAACTGCAAAAGTGGTTTCCTGCACCAACACAAGTGCGAAAAGTGGTTTTTCAACACTAACACAAGTGCGAAAAGTGGTTTTTCAACACTAACACAAGTGCGAAAAGTGGTTTTTCCACACTAATACAACTGCAAAAGTGGTTTCCTGCACCAACACAAGTGCGAAAAGTGGTTTTTCAACACTAACACAAGTGCGAAAAGTGGTTTTTCAACACTAACACAAGTGCGAAAAGTGGTTTTGCCACACTAATACAACTGCAAAAGTGGTTTCCTGCACCAACACAAGTGCGAAAAGTGGTTTTTCAACACTAACACAAGTGCGAAAAGTGGTTTTTCAACACTAACACAAGTGCGAAAAGTGGTTTTTCCACACTAATACAAGTGCAAAAGTGGTTTCCTGCACCAACACAAGTGCGAAAAGTGGTTTTTCAACACTAACACAAGTGCGAAAAGTGGTTTTTCCACACTAATACAAGTGCAAAAGTGGTTTCCTGCACCAACACAAGTGCGAAAAGTGGTTTTTCAACACTAACACAAGTGCGAAAAGTGGTTTTTTAACACTATCACAAGTGCAAAAAGTGTTTTTCCACACTAAGACAAGTGCAAAAGTGGTTTCCTGCACCAACACAAGTGCGAAAAGTGGTTTTTCAACACTAACACAAGTGCGAAAAGTGGTTTTTCAACACTAACACAAGTGTGAAAAGTGGTTTTTCCACACTAATACAAGTGCAAAAGTGGTTTCCTGCACCAACACAAGTGCAAAAAGTGTTTTTCCACACTAATGCAAGTGCAAAAGTGGTTTCCTGCACCACCACAAGTGCGAAAAGTGGTTTTTCAACACTAACACAAGTGCGAAAAGTGGTTTTTCCACACTAATACAAGTGCAAAAGTGGTTTCCTGCACCAACACAAGTGCGAAAAGTGGTTTTTCAACACTAACACAAGTGCGAAAAGTGGTTTTTCAACACTAACACAAGTGCGAAAAGTGGTTTTTCAACACTAACACAAGTGCGAAAAGTGGTTTTTCAACACTAACACAAGTGCGAAAAGTGGTTTTACAACACTAACACAAGTGCGAAAAGTGTTTTCTCCACACTAATACAAGTGCAAAAGTGGTTTCCTGCACCAACACAAGTGCAAAAAGTGGTTTTTCAACACTATCACAAATGCAAAAAGTGTTTTTTCCACACTAATACAAGTGCAAAAGTGGTTTCCTGCACCAACACAAGTGCGAAAAGTGGTTTTTCAACACTAACACAAGTGCGAAAAGTGGTTTTTCAACACTAACACAAGTGCGAAAAGTGGTTTTTCCACACCAATACAAGTGCAAAAGTGGTTTCCTGCACCAACACAAGTGCGAAAAGTCGTTTTTCAACACTAACACAAGTGCGAAAAGTGCTTTTTCAACACTAACACTAGTGCAAAAAGTGGTTTTTCCACACTAATACAAGTGCAAAAAGTGGTTTCCTGCACCAACACAAGTGCAAAAAGTGGTTTTTCAACACTAACACAAGTGCGAAAAGTGGTTTTTCAACACTAACACAAGTGCAAAAAGTGATTTTTCAACACTAACACAAGTGCAAAAAGTGGTTTTTCAACACTAACAAGTGCGAAAAGTGGTTTTTCAACACTATCACAAATGCAAAAAGTGTTTTTTCCACACTAATACAAGTGCAAAAGTGGTTTCCTGCACCAACACAAGTGCGAAAAGTGGTTTTTCAACACTAACGCAAGTGCGAAAAGTGGTTTTTCAACACTAACACAAGTGCGAAAAGTGGTTTTTCCACACTAATACAAGTGCAAAAAGTGGTTTCCTGCACCAACACAAGTGCAAAAAGTGGTTTTTCAACACTAACACAAGTGCGAAAAGTGGTTTTTCAACACTAACACAAGTGCGAAAAGTGGTTTTTCAACACTATCACAAGTGCAAAAGTGGTTTCCTGCACCAACACAAGTGCGAAAAGTGGTTTTTCAACACTAACACAAGTGCGAAAAGTGGTTTTTCAACACTAACACAAGTGCGAAAAGTGGTTTTTCAACACTAACACAAGTGCGAAAAGTGGTTTTGCCACACTAATACAACTGCAAAAGTGGTTTCCTGCACCAACACAAGTGCGAAAAGTGGTTTTTCAACACTAACACAAGTGCGAAAAGTGGTTTTTCAACACTAACACAAGTGCGAAAAGTGGTTTTTCCACACTAATACAAGTGCAAAAGTGGTTTCCTGCACCAACACAAGTGCGAAAAGTGGTTTTTCAACACTAACACAAGTGCGAAAAGTGGTTTTTCCACACTAATACAAGTGCAAAAGTGGTTTCCTGCACCAACACAAGTGCGAAAAGTGGTTTTTCAACACTAACACAAGTGCGAAAAGTGGTTTTTTAACACTATCACAAGTGCAAAAAGTGTTTTTCCACACTAAGACAAGTGCAAAAGTGGTTTCCTGCACCAACACAAGTGCGAAAAGTGGTTTTTCAACACTAACACAAGTGCGAAAAGTGGTTTTTCAACACTAACACAAGTGTGAAAAGTGGTTTTTCCACACTAATACAAGTGCAAAAGTGGTTTCCTGCACCAACACAAGTGCAAAAAGTGTTTTTCCACACTAATGCAAGTGCAAAAGTGGTTTCCTGCACCACCACAAGTGCGAAAAGTGGTTTTTCAACACTAACACAAGTGCGAAAAGTGGTTTTCCACACTAATACAAGTGCAAAAGTGGTTTCCTGCACCAACACAAGTGCGAAAAGTGGTTTTTCAACACTAACACAAGTGCGAAAAGTGGTTTTTCAACACTAACACAAGTGCGAAAAGTGGTTTTTCAACACTAACACAAGTGCGAAAAGTGGTTTTTCAACACTAACACAAGTGCGAAAAGTGGTTTTACAACACTAACACAAGTGCGAAAAGTGTTTTCTCCACACTAATACAAGTGCAAAAGTGGTTTCCTGCACCAACACAAGTGCAAAAAGTGGTTTTTCAACACTATCACAAATGCAAAAAGTGTTTTTTCCACACTAATACAAGTGCAAAAGTGGTTTCCTGCACCAACACAAGTGCGAAAAGTGGTTTTTCAACACTAACACAAGTGCGAAAAGTGGTTTTTCAACACTAACACAAGTGCGAAAAGTGGTTTTTCCACACCAATACAAGTGCAAAAGTGGTTTCCTGCACCAACACAAGTGCGAAAAGTCGTTTTTCAACACTAACACAAGTGCGAAAAGTGCTTTTTCAACACTAACACTAGTGCAAAAAGTGGTTTTTCCACACTAATACAAGTGCAAAAAGTGGTTTCCTGCACCAACACAAGTGCAAAAAGTGGTTTTTCAACACTAACACAAGTGCGAAAAGTGGTTTTTCAACACTAACACAAGTGCAAAAAGTGATTTTTCAACACTAACACAAGTGCAAAAAGTGGTTTTTCAACACTAACAAGTGCGAAAAGTGGTTTTTCAACACTATCACAAATGCAAAAAGTGTTTTTTCCACACTAATACAAGTGCAAAAGTGGTTTCCTGCACCAACACAAGTGCGAAAAGTGGTTTTTCAACACTAACGCAAGTGCGAAAAGTGGTTTTTCAACACTAACACAAGTGCGAAAAGTGGTTTTTCCACACTAATACAAGTGCAAAAAGTGGTTTCCTGCACCAACACAAGTGCAAAAAGTGGTTTTTCAACACTAACACAAGTGCGAAAAGTGGTTTTTCAACACTAACACAAGTGTGAAAAGTGGTTTTTCAACACTATCACAAGTGCAAAAGTGGTTTCCTGCACCAACACAAGTGCGAAAAGTGGTTTTTCAACACTAACACAAGTGCGAAAAGTGGTTTTTCAACACTAACACAAGTGCGAAAAGTGGTTTTTCAACACTAACACAAGTGCGAAAAGTGGTTTCCTGCACCAACACAAGTGCGAAAAGTTGTTTTTCAACACTAACACAAGTGCGAAAAGTGGTTTTTCAACACTAACACAAGTGCAAAAAGTGTTTTTTCAACACTAACACAAGTGCAAAAAGTGGTTTTTCAACACTAACACAAATGCGAAAAGTGTTTTTTCAACACTAACACAAGTGCGAAAAGTGTTTTTTCCACACTAATACAAGTGCAAAAGTGGTTTCCTGCACCAACACAAGTGCGAAAAGTGTTTTTTCCACACTAATACAAGTGTAAAAGTGGTTTCCTGCACCAACACAAGTGCGAAAAGTGGTTTTTCAACACTAACACAAGTGCGAAAAGTGGTTTTTCAACACTATCACAAGTGGGAAAAGTGGTTTTTCAACACTAACACAAGTGCGAAAAGTGGTTTTTCAACACTATCACAAATGCAAAAAGTGTTTTTTCCACACTAATACAAGTGCAAAAGTGGTTTCCTGCACCAACACAAGTGCAAAATTGGTTTCCTGCACCAACACAAGTGCGAAAAGTGGTTTTTCAACACTAACACAAGTGCGAAAAGTGGTTTTTCAACACCAACACAAGTGCGAAAAGTGGTTTTTCCACACTAATACAAGTGCAAAAGTGGTTTCCTGCACCAACACAAGTGCGAAAAGTGGTTTTTCAACACTAACACAAGTGCGAAAAGTGGTTTTTCAACACTATCACAAGTGGGAAAAGTGGTTTTTCAACACTAACACAAGTGCGAAAAGTGGTTTTTCAACACTACCACAAATGCAAAAAGTGTTTTTTCCACACTAATACAAGTGCAAAAGTGGTTTCCTGCACCAACACAAGTGCGAAAAGTGGTTTTTCAACACTAACACAAGTGCGAAAAGTGGGTTTTCAACACTAACACAAGTGCGAAAAGTGGTTTTTCAACACTAACACAAGTGCGAAAAGTGGTTTTTCAACACTAACACAAGTGCGAAAAGTGGTTTTTCAACACTAACACAAGTGCGAAAAGTGTTTTCTCCACACTAATACAAGTGCAAAAGTGGTTTCCTGCACCAACACAAGTGCGAAAAGTGGTTTTTCAACACTAACGCAAGTGCGAAAAGTGGTTTTTCAACACTAACACAAGTGCGAAAAGTGGTTTTTCCACACTAATACAAGTGCAAAAGTGGTTTCCTGCACGAACACAAGTGCGAAAAGTGGTTTTTCAACACTAACACAAGTGCGAAAAGTGGTTTTTCAACACTAACGCAAGTGCGAAAAGTGGTTTTTCAACACTAACACAAGTGCGAAAAGTGGTTTTTCCACACTAATACAACTGCAAAAGTGGTTTCCTGCACCAACACAAGTGCGAAAAGTGGTTTCCTGCACCAACACAAGTGCGAAAAGTGGTTTTTCAACACTAACACAAGTGCGAAAAGTGGTTTTTCAACACTAACACAAGTGCGAAAAGTGGTTTTTCCTAACTAATACAACTGCAAAAGTGGTTTCCTGCACCAACACAAGTGCGAAAAGTGGTTTTTCAACACTAACACAAGTGCAAAAAGTGGTTTTTCAACACTAACACAAGTGCGAAAAGTGGTTTTTCAACACTAACACAAGTGCGAAAAGTGGTTTTTCAACACTAACACAAGTGCGAAAAGTGGTTTTTCAACACTATCACAAGTGCAAAAGTGGTTTCCTGCACCAACACAAGTGCGAAAAGTGGTTTTTCAACACTAACACAAGTGCGAAAAGTGGTTTTTCAACACTAACACAAGTGCGAAAAGTGTTTTGTCCACACTAATACAAGTGCAAAAGTGGTTTCCTGCACCAACACAAGTGCGAAAAGTGGTTTTTCAACACTAACACAAGTGCGAAAAGTGGTTTTTCAACACTAACACAAGTGCGAAAAGTGGTTTTTCCACACTAATACAAGTGCGAAAAGTGGTTTTTCCACACTAATACAAGTGCGAAAAGTGGTTTTTCAACACTAACACAAGTGCAAAAGTGGTTTCCTGCACCAACACAAGTGCGAAAAGTGGTTTTTCCACACTAATACAAGTGCAAAAGCGGTTTCCTGCACCAACACAAGTGCGAAAAGTGGTTTTTCAACACTAACACAAGTGCGAAAAGTGGTTTTTCAACACTAACAGAAGTGCAAAAAGTGGTTTTTCCACACTAATACAAGTGCAAAAGTGGTTTCCTGCACCAACACAAGTGCGAAAAGTGGTTTTTCAACACTAACACAAGTGCAAAACGTGGTTTTTCAACACTATCACAAGTGCAAAAAGTGTGTTTTCCACACTAATACAACTGCAAAAGTGGTTTCCTGCACCAACACAAGTGCGAAAAGTGGTTTTCAACACTAATACAAGTGCGAAAAGTGGTTTTTCAACACTAACACAAGTGCAAAAAGTGGTTTTTCAACACTATCACAAGTGCAAAAAGTGTGTTTTCCACACTAATACAACTGCAAAAGTGGTTTCCTGCACCAACACAAGTGCGAAAAGTGGTTTTTCAACACTAACACAAGTGCGAAAAGTGGTTTTTCAACACTAACACAAGTGCGAAAAGTGGTTTTTCCACACTAATACAACTGCAAAAGTGGTTTCCTGCACCAACACAAGTGCGAAAAGTGGTTTTTCAACACTAACACAAGTGCGAAAAGTGGTTTTTCAACACTAACACAAGTGCGAAAAGTGGTTTTGCCACACTAATACAACTGCAAAAGTGGTTTCCTGCACCAACACAAGTGCGAAAAGTGGTTTTTCAACACTAACACAAGTGCGAAAAGTGGTTTTTCAACACTAACACAAGTGTGAAAAGTGGTTTTTCCACACTAATACAAGTGCAAAAGTGGTTTCCTGCACCAACACAAGTGCGAAAAGTGGTTTTTCAACACTAACACAAGTGCGAAAAGTGGTTTTTCCACACTAATACAAGTGCAAAAGTGGTTTCCTGCACCAACACAAGTGCGAAAAGTGGTTTTTCAACACTAACACAAGTGCGAAAAGTGGTTTTTCGACACTAACAGAAGTGCAAAAAGTGGTTTTTCCACACTAATACAAGTGCAAAAGTGGTTTCCTGCACCAACACAAGTGCGAAAAGTGGTTTTTCAACACTAACACAAGTGCAAAAAGTGGTTTTTCAACACTATCACAAGTGCAAAAAGTGTGTTTTCCACACTAATACAACTGCAAAAGTGGTTTCCTGCACCAACACAAGTGCGAAAAGTGGTTTTTCAACACTAACACAAGTGCGAAAAGTGGTTTTTCACCACTAACACAAGTGCAAAAAGTGGTTTTTCAACACTATCACAAGTGCAAAAAGTGTGTTTTCCACACTAATACAACTGCAAAAGTGGTTTCCTGCACCAACACAAGTGCGAAAAGTGGTTTTTCAACACTAACACAAGTGCGAAAAGTGGTTTTTCAACACTAACACAAGTGCGAAAAGTGGTTTTTCCACACTAATACAACTGCAAAAGTGGTTTCCTGCACCAACACAAGTGCGAAAAGTGGTTTTTCAACACTAACACAAGTGCGAAAAGTGGTTTTTCAACACTAACACAAGTGCGAAAAGTGGTTTTGCCACACTAATACAACTGCAAAAGTGGTTTCCTGCACCAACACAAGTGCGAAAAGTGGTTTTTCAACACTAACACAAGTGCGAAAAGTGGTTTTTCAACACTAACACAAGTGCGAAAAGTGGTTTTTCCACACTAATACAAGTGCAAAAGTGGTTTCCTGCACCAACACAAGTGCGAAAAGTGGTTTTTCAACACTAACACAAGTGCGAAAAGTGGTTTTTCCACACTAATACAAGTGCAAAAGTGGTTTCCTACACCAACACAAGTGCGAAAAGTGGTTTTTCAACACTAACACAAGTGCGAAAAGTGGTTTTTTAACACTATCACAAGTGCAAAAATGTTTTTCCACACTAAGACAAGTGCAAAAGTGGTTTTCTGCACCAACACAAGTGCGAAAAGTGGTTTTTCAACACTAACACAAGTGCGAAAAGTGGTTTTTCAACACTAACACAAGTGTGAAAAGTGGTTTTTCCACACTAATACAAGTGCAAAAGTGGTTTCCTGCACCAACACAAGTGCAAAAAGTGTTTTTCCACACTAATGCAAGTGCAAAAGTGGTTTCCTGCACCACCACAAGTGCGAAAAGTGGTTTTTCAACACTAACACAAGTGCGAAAAGTGGTTTTTCCACACTAATACAAGTGCAAAAGTGGTTTCCTGCACCAACACAAGTGCGAAAAGTGGTTTTTCAACACTAACACAAGTGCGAAAAGTGGTTTTTCAACACTAACACAAGTGCGAAAAGTGGTTTTTCAACACTAACACAAGTGCGAAAAGTGGTTTTTCAACACTAACACAAGTGCGAAAAGTGGTTTTACAACACTAACACAAGTGCGAAAAGTGTTTTCTCCACACTAATACAAGTGCAAAAGTGGTTTCCTGCACCAACACAAGTGCAAAAAGTGGTTTTTCAACACTATCACAAATGCAAAAAGTGTTTTTTCCACACTAATACAAGTGCAAAAGTGGTTTCCTGCACCAACACAAGTGCGAAAAGTGGTTTTTCAACACTAACACAAGTGCGAAAAGTGGTTTTTCAACACTAACACAAGTGCGAAAAGTGGTTTTTCCACACCAATACAAGTGCAAAAGTGGTTTCCTGCACCAACACAAGTGCGAAAAGTCGTTTTTCAACACTAACACAAGTGCGAAAAGTGCTTTTTCAACACTAACACTAGTGCAAAAAGTGGTTTTTCCACACTAATACAAGTGCAAAAAGTGGTTTCCTGCACCAACACAAGTGCAAAAAGTGGTTTTTCAACACTAACACAAGTGCGAAAAGTGGTTTTTCAACACTAACACAAGTGCAAAAAGTGATTTTTCAACACTAACACAAGTGCGAAAAGTGGTTTTGCCACACTAATACAACTGCAAAAGTGGTTTCCTGCACCAACACAAGTGCGAAAAGTGGTTTTTCAACACTAACACAAGTGCGAAAAGTGGTTTTTCAACACTAACACAAGTGCGAAAAGTGGTTTTTCCACACTAATACAAGTGCAAAAGTGGTTTCCTGCACCAACACAAGTGCGAAAAGTGGTTTTTCAACACTAACACAAGTGCGAAAAGTGGTTTTTCCACACTAATACAAGTGCAAAAGTGGTTTCCTGCACCAACACAAGTGCGAAAAGTGGTTTTTCAACACTAACACAAGTGCGAAAAGTGGGTTTTCAACACTAACACAAGTGCGAAAAGTGGTTTTTCAACACTAACACAAGTGCGAAAAGTGGTTTTTCAACACTAACACAAGTGCGAAAAGTGGTTTTTCAACACTAACACAAGTGCGAAAAGTGTTTTCTCCACACTAATACAAGTGCAAAAGTGGTTTCCTGCACCAACACAAGTGCGAAAAGTGGTTTTTCAACACTAACGCAAGTGCGAAAAGTGGTTTTTCAACACTAACACAAGTGCGAAAAGTGGTTTTTCCACACTAATACAAGTGCAAAAGTGGTTTCCTGCACGAACACAAGTGCGAAAAGTGGTTTTTCAACACTAACACAAGTGCGAAAAGTGGTTTTTCAACACTAACGCAAGTGCGAAAAGTGGTTTTTCAACACTAACACAAGTGCGAAAAGTGGTTTTTCCACACTAATACAACTGCAAAAGTCGTTTCCTGCACCAACACAAGTGCGAAAAGTGGTTTCCTGCACCAACACAAGTGCGAAAAGTGGTTTTTCAACACTAACACAAGTGCGAAAAGTGGTTTTTCAACACTAACACAAGTGCGAAAAGTGGTTTTTCCTAACTAATACAACTGCAAAAGTGGTTTCCTGCACCAACACAAGTGCGAAAAGTGGTTTTTCAACACTAACACAAGTGCAAAAAGTGGTTTTTCAACACTAACACAAGTGCGAAAAGTGGTTTTTCAACACTAACACAAGTGCGAAAAGTGGTTTTTCAACACTAACACAAGTGCGAAAAGTGGTTTTTCAACACTATCACAAGTGCAAAAGTGGTTTCCTGCACCAACACAAGTGCGAAAAGTGGTTTTTCAACACTAACACAAGTGTGAAAAGTGGTTTTTCAACACTAACACAAGTGCGAAAAGTGTTTTGTCCACACTAATACAAGTGCAAAAGTGGTTTCCTGCACCAACACAAGTGCGAAAAGTGGTTTTTCAACACTAACACAAGTGCGAAAAGTGGTTTTTCAACACTAACACAAGTGCGAAAAGTGGTTTTTCCACACTAATACAAGTGCGAAAAGTGGTTTTTCCACACTAATACAAGTGCGAAAAGTGGTTTTTCAACACTAACACAAGTGCAAAAGTGGTTTCCTGCACCAACACAAGTGCGAAAAGTGGTTTTTCCACACTAATACAAGTGCAAAAGTGGTTTCCTGCACCAACACAAGTGCGAAAAGTGGTTTTTCAACACTAACACAAGTGCGAAAAGTGGTTTTTCAACACTAACAGAAGTGCAAAAAGTGGTTTTTCCACACTAATACAAGTGCAAAAGTGGTTTCCTGCACCAACACAAGTGCGAAAAGTGGTTTTTCAACACTAACACAAGTGCAAAACGTGGTTTTTCAACACTATCACAAGTGCAAAAAGTGTGTTTTCCACACTAATACAACTGCAAAAGTGGTTTCCTGCACCAACACAAGTGCGAAAAGTGGTTTTCAACACTAACACAAGTGCGAAAAGTGGTTTTTCAACACTAACACAAGTGCAAAAAGTGGTTTTTCAACACTATCACAAGTGCAAAAAGTGTGTTTTCCACACTAATACAACTGCAAAAGTGGTTTCCTGCACCAACACAAGTGCGAAAAGTGGTTTTTCAACACTAACACAAGTGCGAAAAGTGGTTTTTCAACACTAACACAAGTGCGAAAAGTGGTTTTTCCACACTAATACAACTGCAAAAGTGGTTTCCTGCACCAACACAAGTGCGAAAAGTGGTTTTTCAACACTAACACAAGTGCGAAAAGTGGTTTTTCAACACTAACACAAGTGCGAAAAGTGGTTTTGCCACACTAATACAACTGCAAAAGTGGTTTCCTGCACCAACACAAGTGCGAAAAGTGGTTTTTCAACACTAACACAAGTGCGAAAAGTGGTTTTTCAACACTAACACAAGTGCGAAAAGTGGTTTTTCCACACTAATACAAGTGCAAAAGTGGTTTCCTGCACCAACACAAGTGCGAAAAGTGGTTTTTCAACACTAACACAAGTGCGAAAAGTGGTTTTTCCACACTAATACAAGTGCAAAAGTGGTTTCCTGCACCAACACAAGTGCGAAAAGTGGTTTTTCAACACTAACACAAGTGCGAAAAGTGGTTTTTCGACACTAACAGAAGTGCAAAAAGTGGTTTTTCCACACTAATACAAGTGCAAAAGTGGTTTCCTGCACCAACACAAGTGCGAAAAGTGGTTTTTCAACACTAACACAAGTGCAAAAAGTGGTTTTTCAACACTATCACAAGTGCAAAAAGTGTGTTTTCCACACTAATACAACTGCAAAAGTGGTTTCCTGCACCAACACAAGTGCGAAAAGTGGTTTTTCAACACTAACACAAGTGCGAAAAGTGGTTTTTCAACACTAACACAAGTGCAAAAAGTGGTTTTTCAACACTATCACAAGTGCAAAAAGTGTGTTTTCCACACTAATACAACTGCAAAAGTGGTTTCCTGCACCAACACAAGTGCGAAAAGTGGTTTTTCAACACTAAC
The DNA here is from genome assembly GCF_964187855.1 of Myxine glutinosa. Classification (NCBI taxonomy): domain Eukaryota; kingdom Metazoa; phylum Chordata; class Myxini; order Myxiniformes; family Myxinidae; genus Myxine; species Myxine glutinosa. Next base: position 123,626 of record NW_027616772.1, read on the forward strand.
ACAAGTGCGAAAAGTGGTTTTTCAACACTAACACAAGTGCGAAAAGTGGTTTTTCCACACTAATACAACTGCAAAAGTGGTTTCCTGCACCAACACAAGTGCGAAAAGTGGTTTTTCAACACTAACACAAGTGCGAAAAGTGGTTTTTCAACACTAACACAAGTGCGAAAAGTGGTTTTGCCACACTAATACAACTGCAAAAGTGGTTTCCTGCACCAACACAAGTGCGAAAAGTGGTTTTTCAACACTAACACAAGTGCGAAAAGTGGTTTTTCAACACTAACACAAGTGCGAAAAGTGGTTTTTCCACACTAATACAAGTGCAAAAGTGGTTTCCTGCACCAACACAAGTGCGAAAAGTGGTTTTTCAACACTAACACAAGTGCGAAAAGTGGTTTTTCCACACTAATACAAGTGCAAAAGTGGTTTCCTACACCAACACAAGTGCGAAAAGTGGTTTTTCAACACTAACACAAGTGCGAAAAGTGGTTTTTTAACACTATCACAAGTGCAAAAATGTTTTTCCACACTAAGACAAGTGCAAAAGTGGTTTTCTGCACCAACACAAGTGCGAAAAGTGGTTTTTCAACACTAACACAAGTGCGAAAAGTGGTTTTTCAACACTAACACAAGTGTGAAAAGTGGTTTTTCCACACTAATACAAGTGCAAAAGTGGTTTCCTGCACCAACACAAGTGCAAAAAGTGTTTTTCCACACTAATGCAAGTGCAAAAGTGGTTTCCTGCACCACCACAAGTGCGAAAAGTGGTTTTTCAACACTAACACAAGTGCGAAAAGTGGTTTTTCCACACTAATACAAGTGCAAAAGTGGTTTCCTGCACCAACACAAGTGCGAAAAGTGGTTTTTCAACACTAACACAAGTGCGAAAAGTGGTTTTTCAACACTAACACAAGTGCGAAAAGTGGTTTTTCAACACTAACACAAGTGCGAAAAGTGGTTTTTCAACACTAACACAAGTGCGAAAAGTGGTTTTACAACACTAACACAAGTGCGAAAAGTGTTTTCTCCACACTAATACAAGTGCAAAAGTGGTTTCCTGCACCAACACAAGTGCAAAAAGTGGTTTTTCAACACTATCACAAATGCAAAAAGTGTTTTTTCCACACTAATACAAGTGCAAAAGTGGTTTCCTGCACCAACACAAGTGCGAAAAGTGGTTTTTCAACACTAACACAAGTGCGAAAAGTGGTTTTTCAACACTAACACAAGTGCGAAAAGTGGTTTTTCCACACCAATACAAGTGCAAAAGTGGTTTCCTGCACCAACACAAGTGCGAAAAGTCGTTTTTCAACACTAACACAAGTGCGAAAAGTGCTTTTTCAACACAAACACTAGTGCAAAAAGTGGTTTTTCCACACTAATACAAGTGCAAAAAGTGGTTTCCTGCACCAACACAAGTGCAAAAAGTGGTTTTTCAACACTAACACAAGTGCGAAAAGTGGTTTTTCAACACTAACACAAGTGCAAAAAGTGATTTTTCAACACTAACACAAGTGCGAAAAGTGGTTTTGCCACACTAATACAACTGCAAAAGTGGTTTCCTGCACCAACACAAGTGCGAAAAGTGGTTTTTCAACACTAACACAAGTGCGAAAAGTGGTTTTTCAACACTAACACAAGTGCGAAAAGTGGTTTTTCCACACTAATACAAGTGCAAAAGTGGTTTCCTGCACCAACACAAGTGCGAAAAGTGGTTTTTCAACACTAACACAAGTGCGAAAAGTGGTTTTTCCACACTAATACAAGTGCAAAAGTGGTTTCCTGCACCAACACAAGTGCGAAAAATGGTTTTTCAACACTAACACAAGTGCGAAAAGTGGTTTTTTAACACTATCACAAGTGCAAAAAGTGTTTTTCCACACTAAGACAAGTGCAAAAGTGGTTTCCTGCACCAACACAAGTGCGAAAAGTGGTTTTTCAACACTAACACAAGTGCGAAAAGTGGTTTTTCAACACTAACACAAGTGTGAAAAGTGGTTTTTCCACACTAATACAAGTGCAAAAGTGGTTTCCTGCACCAACACAAGTGCAAAAAGTGTTTTTCCACACTAATGCAAGTGCAAAAGTGGTTTCCTGCACCACCACAAGTGCGAAAAGTGGTTTTTCAACACTAACACAAGTGCGAAAAGTGGTTTTTCCACACTAATACAAGTGCAAAAGTGGTTTCCTGCACCAACACAAGTGCGAAAAGTGGTTTTTCAACACTAACACAAGTGCGAAAAGTGGTTTTTCAACACTAACACAAGTGCGAAAAGTGGTTTTTCAACACTAACACAAGTGCGAAAAGTGGTTTTTCAACACTAACACAAGTGCGAAAAGTGGTTTTACAACACTAACACAAGTGCGAAAAGTGTTTTCTCCACACTAATACAAGTGCAAAAGTGGTTTCCTGCACCAACACAAGTGCAAAATGTGGTTTTTCAACACTATCACAAATGCAAAAAGTGTTTTTTCCACACTAATACAAGTGCAAAAGTGGTTTCCTGCACCAACACAAGTGCGAAAAGTGGTTTTTCAACACTAACACAAGTGCGAAAAGTGGTTTTTCAACACTAACACAAGTGCGAAAAGTGGTTTTTCCACACCAATACAAGTGCAAAGGTGGTTTCCTGCACCAACACAAGTGCGAAAAGTCGTTTTTCAACACTAACACAAGTGCGAAAAGTGCTTTTTCAACACTAACACTAGTGCAAAAAGTGGTTTTTCCACACTAATACAAGTGCAAAAAGTGGTTTCCTGCACCAACACAAGTGCAAAAAGTGGTTTTTCAACACTAACACAAGTGCGAAAAGTGGTTTTTCAACACTAACACAAGTGCAAAAAGTGATTTTTCAACACTAACACAAGTGCAAAAAGTGGTTTTTCAACACTAACAAGTGCGAAAAGTGGTTTTTCAACACTATCACAAATGCAAAAAGTGTTTTTTCCACACTAATACAAGTGCAAAAGTGGTTTCCTGCACCAACACAAGTGCGAAAAGTGGTTTTTCAACACTAACGCAAGTGCGAAAAGTGGTTTTTCAACACTAACACAAGTGCGAAAAGTGGTTTTTCCACACTAATACAAGTGCAAAAAGTGGTTTCCTGCACCAACACAAGTGCAAAAAGTGGTTTTTCAACACTAACACAAGTGCGAAAAGTGGTTTTTCAACACTAACACAAGTGCGAAAAGTGGTTTTTCAACACTATCACAAGTGCAAAAGTGGTTTCCTGCACCAACACAAGTGCGAAAAGTGGTTTTTCAACACTAACACAAGTGCGAAAAGTGGTTTTTCAACACTAACACAAGTGCGAAAAGTGGTTTTTCAACACTAACACAAGTGCGAAAAGTGGTTTCCTGCACCAACACAAGTGCGAAAAGTGTTTTGTCCACACTAATACAAGTGCAAAAGTGGTTTCCTGCACCAACACAAGTGCGAAAAGTGGTTTTTCAACACTAACACAAGTGCGAAAAGTGGTTTTTCAACACTAACACAAGTGCGAAAAGTGGTTTTTCCACACTAATACAAGTGCGAAAAGTGGTTTTTCCACACTAATACAAGTGCGAAAAGTGGTTTTTCAACACTAACACAAGTGCAAAAGTGGTTTCCTGCACCAACACAAGTGCGAAAAGTGGTTTTTCCACACTAATACAAGTGCAAAAGTGGTTTCCTGCACCAACACAAGTGCGAAAAGTGGTTTTTCAACACTAACACAAGTGCGAAAAGTGGTTTTTCAACACTAACAGAAGTGCAAAAAGTGGTTTTTCCACACTAATACAAGTGCAAAAGTGGTTTCCTGCACCAACACAAGTGCGAAAAGTGGTTTTTCAACACTAACACAAGTGCAAAAAGTGGTTTTTCAACACTATCACAAGTGCAAAAAGTGTGTTTTCCACACTAATACAACTGCAAAAGTGGTTTCCTGCACCAACACAAGTGCGAAAAGTGGTTTTCAACACTAACACAAGTGCGAAAAGTGGTTTTTCAACACTAACACAAGTGCAAAAAGTGGTTTTTCAACACTATCACAAGTGCAAAAAGTGTGTTTTCCACACTAATACAACTGCAAAAGTGGTTTCCTGCACCAACACAAGTGCGAAAAGTGGTTTTTCAACACTAACACAAGTGCGAAAAGTGGTTTTTCCACACTAATACAACTGCAAAAGTGGTTTCCTGCACCAACACAAGTGCGAAAAGTGGTTTTTCAACACTAACACAAGTGCGAAAAGTGGTTTTTCAACACTAACACAAGTGCGAAAAGTGGTTTTGCCACACTAATACAACTGCAAAAGTGGTTTCCTGCACCAACACAAGTGCGAAAAGTGGTTTTTCAACACTAACACAAGTGCGAAAAGTGGTTTTTCAACACTAACACAAGTGCGAAAAGTGGTTTTTCCACACTAATACAAGTGCAAAAGTGGTTTCCTGCACCAACACAAGTGCGAAAAGTGGTTTTTCAACACTAACACAAGTGCGAAAAGTGGTTTTTCCACACTAATACAAGTGCAAAAGTGGTTTCCTGCACCAACACAAGTGCGAAAAGTGGTTTTTCAACACTAACACAAGTGCGAAAAGTGGTTTTTCGACACTAACAGAAGTGCAAAAAGTGGTTTTTCCACACTAATACAAGTGCAAAAGTGGTTTCCTGCACCAACACAAGTGCGAAAAGTGGTTTTTCAACACTAACACAAGTGCAAAAAGTGGTTTTTCAACACTATCACAAGTGCAAAAAGTGTGTTTTCCACACTAATACAACTGCAAAAGTGGTTTCCTGCACCAACACAAGTGCGAAAAGTGGTTTTTCAACACTAACACAAGTGCGAAAAGTGGTTTTTCAACACTAACACAAGTGCAAAAAGTGGTTTTTCAACACTATCACAAGTGCAAAAAGTGTGTTTTCCACACTAATACAACTGCAAAAGTGGTTTCCTGCACCAACACAAGTGCGAAAAGTGGTTTTTCAACACTAACACAAGTGCAAAAAGTGGTTTTTCAACACTAACACAAGTGCGAAAAGTGGTTTTTCCACACTAATACAACTGCAAAAGTGGTTTCCTGCACCAACACAAGTGCGAAAAGTGGTTTTTCAACACTAACACAAGTGCGAAAAGTGGTTTTTCAACACTAACACAAGTGCGAAAAGTGGTTTTGCCACACTAATACAACTGCAAAATTGGTTTCCTGCACCAACACAAGTGCGAAAAGTGGTTTTTCAACACTAACACAAGTGCGAAAAGTGGTTTTTCAACACTAACACAAGTGCGAAAAGTGGTTTTTCCACACTAATACAAGTGCAAAAGTGGTTTCCTGCACCAACACAAGTGCGAAAAGTGGTTTTTCAACACTAACACAAGTGCGAAAAGTGGTTTTTCCACACTAATACAAGTGCAAAAGTGGTTTCCTACACCAACACAAGTGCGAAAAGTGGTTTTTCAACACTAACACAAGTGCGAAAAGTGGTTTTTTAACACTATCACAAGTGCAAAAATGTTTTTCCACACTAAGACAAGTGCAAAAGTGGTTTTCTGCACCAACACAAGTGCGAAAAGTGGTTTTTCAACACTAACACAAGTGCGAAAAGTGGTTTTTCAACACTAACACAAGTGTGAAAAGTGGTTTTTCCACACTAATACAAGTGCAAAAGTGGTTTCCTGCACCAACACAAGTGCAAAAAGTGTTTTTCCACACTAATGCAAGTGCAAAAGTGGTTTCCTGCACCACCACAAGTGCGAAAAGTGGTTTTTCAACACTAACACAAGTGCGAAAAGTGGTTTTTCCACACTAATACAAGTGCAAAAGTGGTTTCCTGCACCAACACAAGTGCGAAAAGTGGTTTTTCAACACTAACACAAGTGCGAAAAGTGGTTTTTCAACACTAACACAAGTGCGAAAAGTGGTTTTTCAACACTAACACAAGTGCGAAAAGTGGTTTTTCAACACTAACACAAGTGCGAAAAGTGGTTTTACAACACTAACACAAGTGCGAAAAGTGTTTTCTCCACACTAATACAAGTGCAAAAGTGGTTTCCTGCACCAACACAAGTGCAAAAAGTGGTTTTTCAACACTATCACAAATGCAAAAAGTGTTTTTTCCACACTAATACAAGTGCAAAAGTGGTTTCCTGCACCAACACAAGTGCGAAAAGTGGTTTTTCAACACTAACACAAGTGCGAAAAGTGGTTTTTCAACACTAACACAAGTGCGAAAAGTGGTTTTTCCACACCAATACAAGTGCAAAAGTGGTTTCCTGCACCAACACAAGTGCGAAAAGTCGTTTTTCAACACTAACAGAAGTGCGAAAAGTGCTTTTTCAACACTAACACTAGTGCAAAAAGTGGTTTTTCCACACTAATACAAGTGCAAAAAGTGGTTTCCTGCACCAACACAAGTGCAAAAAGTGGTTTTTCAACACTAACACAAGTGCGAAAAGTGGTTTTTCAACACTAACACAAGTGCAAAAAGTGATTTTTCAACACTAACACAAGTGCGAAAAGTGGTTTTGCCACACTAATACAACTGCAAAAGTGGTTTCCTGCACCAACACAAGTGCGAAAAGTGGTTTTTCAACACTAACACAAGTGCGAAAAGTGGTTTTTCAACACTAACACAAGTGCGAAAAGTGGTTTTTCCACACTAATACAAGTGCAAAAGTGGTTTCCTGCACCAACACAAGTGCGAAAAGTGGTTTTTCAACACTAACACAAGTGCGAAAAGTGGTTTTTCCACACTAATACAAGTGCAAAAGTGGTTTCCTGCACCAACACAAGTGCGAAAAGTGGTTTTTCAACACTAACACAAGTGCGAAAAGTGGTTTTTTAACACTATCACAAGTGCAAAAAGTGTTTTTCCACACTAAGACAAGTGCAAAAGTGGTTTCCTGCACCAACACAAGTGCGAAAAGTGGTTTTTCAACACTAACACAAGTGCGAAAAGTGGTTTTTCAACACTAACACAAGTGTGAAAAGTGGTTTTTCCACACTAATGCAAGTGCAAAAGTGGTTTCCTGCACCAACACAAGTGCAAAAAGTGTTTTTCCACACTAATGCAAGTGCAAAAGTGGTTTCCTGCACCACCACAAGTGCGAAAAGTGGTTTTTCAACACTAACACAAGTGCGAAAAGTGGTTTTTCCACACTAATACAAGTGCAAAAGTGGTTTCCTGCACCAACACAAGTGCGAAAAGTGGTTTTTCAACACTAACACAAGTGCGAAAAGTGGTTTTTCAACACTAACACAAGTGCGAAAAGTGGTTTTTCAACACTAACACAAGTGCGAAAAGTGGTTTTTCAACACTAACACAAGTGCGAAAAGTGGTTTTACAACACTAACACAAGTGCGAAAAGTGTTTTCTCCACACTAATACAAGTGCAAAAGTGGTTTCCTGCACCAACACAAGTGCAAAAAGTGGTTTTTCAACACTATCACAAATGCAAAAAGTGTTTTTTCCACACTAATACAAGTGCAAAAGTGGTTTCCTGCACCAACACAAGTGCGAAAAGTGGTTTTTCAACACTAACACAAGTGCGAAAAGTGGTTTTTCAACACTAACACAAGTGCGAAAAGTGGTTTTTCCACACCAATACAAGTGCAAAAGTGGTTTCCTGCACCAACACAAGTGCGAAAAGTCGTTTTTCAACACTAACACAAGTGCGAAAAGTGCTTTTTCAACACTAACACTAGTGCAAAAAGTGGTTTTTCCACACTAATACAAGTGCAAAAAGTGGTTTCCTGCACCAACACAAGTGCAAAAAGTGGTTTTTCAACACTAACACAAGTGCGAAAAGTGGTTTTTCAACACTAACACAAGTGCAAAAAGTGATTTTTCAACACTAACACAAGTGCAAAAAGTGGTTTTTCAACACTAACAAGTGCGAAAAGTGGTTTTTCAACACTATCACAAATGCAAAAAGTGTTTTTTCCACACTAATACAAGTGCAAAAGTGGTTTCCTGCACCAACACAAGTGCGAAAAGTGGTTTTTCAACACTAACGCAAGTGCGAAAAGTGGTTTTTCAACACTAACACAAGTGCGAAAAGTGGTTTTTCCACACTAATACAAGTGCAAAAAGTGGTTTCCTGCACCAACACAAGTGCAAAAAGTGGTTTTTCAACACTAACACAAGTGCGAAAAGTGGTTTTTCAACACTAACACAAGTGCGAAAAGTGGTTTTTCAACACTATCACAAGTGCAAAAGTGGTTTCCTGCACCAACACAAGTGCGAAAAGTGGTTTTTCAACACTAACACAAGTGCGAAAAGTGGTTTTTCAACACTAACACAAGTGCGAAAAGTGGTTTTTCAACACTAACACAAGTGCGAAAAGTGGTTTCCTGCACCAACACAAGTGCGAAAAGTGGTTTTTCAACACTAACACAAGTGCGAAAAGTGGTTTTTCAACACTATCACAAATGCAAAAAGTGTTTTTTCCACACTAATACAAGTGCAAAAGTGGTTTCCTGCACCAACACAAGTGCGAAAAGTGGTTTTTCAACACTAACGCAAGTGAGAAAAGTGGTTTTTCAACACTAACACAAGTGCGAAAAGTGGTTTTTCCACACTAATACAAGTGCAAAAAGTGGTTTCCTGCACCAACACAAGTGCAAAAAGTGGTTTTTCAACACTAACACAAGTGCGAAAAGTGGTTTTTCAACACTAACACAAGTGCGAAAAGTGGTTTTTCAACACTATCACAAGTGCAAAAGTGGTTTCCTGCACCAACACAAGTGCGAAAAGTGGTTTTTCAACACTAACACAAGTGCGAAAAGTGGTTTTTCAACACTAACACAAGTGCGAAAAGTGGTTTTTCAACACTAACACAAGTGCGAAAAGTGGTTTCCTGCACCAACACAAGTGCGAAAAGTGGTTTTTCAACACTAACACAAGTGCGAAAAGTGGTTTTTCAACACTAACACAAGTGCAAAAAGTGTTTTTTCAACACTAACACAAGTGCAAAAAGTGGTTTTTCAACACTAACACAAATGCGAAAAGTGTTTTTTCAACACTAACACAAGTGCGAAAAGTGTTTTTTCCACACTAATACAAGTGCAAAAGTGGTTTCCTGCACCAACACAAGTGCGAAAAGTGTTTTTTCCACACTAATACAAGTGTAAAAGTGGTTTCCTGCACCAACACAAGTGCGAAAAGTGGTTTTTCAACACTAACACAAGTGCGAAAAGTGGTTTTTCAACACTATCACAAGTGGGAAAAGTGGTTTTTCAACACTAACACAAGTGCGAAAAGTGGTTTTTCAACACTATCACAAATGCAAAAAGTGTTTTTTCCACACTAATACAAGTGCAAAAGTGGTTTCCTGCACCAACACAAGTGCAAAAGTGGTTTCCTGCACCAACACAAGTGCGAAAAGTGGTTTTTCAACACTAACACAAGTGCGAAAAGTGGTTTTTCAACACCAACACAAGTGCGAAAAGTGGTTTTTCCACACTAATACAAGTGCAAAAGTGGTTTCCTGCACCAACACAAGTGCGAAAAGTGGTTTTTCAACACTAACACAAGTGCGAAAAGTGGTTTTTCAACACTATCACAAGTGGGAAAAGTGGTTTTTCAACACTAACACAAGTGCGAAAAGTGGTTTTTCAACACTATCACAAATGCAAAAAGTGTTTTTTCCACACTAATACAAGTGCAAAAGTGGTTTCCTGCACCAACACAAGTGCGAAAAGTGGTTTTTCAACACTAACACAAGTGCGAAAAGTGGGTTTTCAACACTAACACAAGTGCGAAAAGTGGTTTTTCAACACTAACACAAGTGCGAAAAGTGGTTTTTCAACACTAACACAAGTGCGAAAAGTGGTTTTTCAACACTAACACAAGTGCGAAAAGTGTTTTCTCCACACTAATACAAGTGCAAAAGTGGTTTCCTGCACCAACACAAGTGCGAAAAGTGGTTTTTCAACACTAACGCAAGTGCGAAAAGTGGTTTTTCAACACTAACACAAGTGCGAAAAGTGGTTTTTCCACACTAATACAAGTGCAAAAGTGGTTTCCTGCACGAACACAAGTGCGAAAAGTGGTTTTTCAACACTAACACAAGTGCGAAAAGTGGTTTTTCAACACTAACGCAAGTGCGAAAAGTGGTTTTTCAACACTAACACAAGTGCGAAAAGTGGTTTTTCCACACTAATACAACTGCAAAAGTGGTTTCCTGCACCAACACAAGTGCGAAAAGTGGTTTCCTGCACCAACACAAGTGCGAAAAGTGGTTTTTCAACACTAACACAAGTGCGAAAAGTGGTTTTTCAACACTAACACAAGTGCGAAAAGTGGTTTTTCCTAACTAATACAACTGCAAAAGTGGTTTCCTGCACCAACACAAGTGCGAAAAGTGGTTTTTCAACACTAACACAAGTGCGAAAAGTGGTTTTTCAACACTAACACAAGTGCGAAAAGTGGTTTTTCAACACTAACACAAGTGCGAAAAGTGGTTTTTCAACACTAACACAAGTGCGAAAAGTGGTTTTTCAACACTATCACAAGTGCAAAAGTGGTTTCCTGCACCAACACAAGTGCGAAAAGTGGTTTTTCAACACTAACACAAGTGCGAAAAGTGGTTTTTCAACACTAACACAAGTGCGAAAAGTGTTTTGTCCACACTAATACAAGTGCAAAAGTGGTTTCCTGCACCAACACAAGTGCGAAAAGTGGTTTTTCAACACTAACACAAGTGCGAAAAGTGGTTTTTCAACACTAACACAAGTGCGAAAAGTGGTTTTTCCACACTAATACAAGTGCGAAAAGTGGTTTTTCCACACTAATACAAGTGCGAAAAGTGGTTTTTCAACACTAACACAAGTGCAAAAGTGGTTTCCTGCACCAACACAAGTGCGAAAAGTGGTTTTTCCACACTAATACAAGTGCAAAAGTGGTTTCCTGCACCAACACAAGTGCGAAAAGTGGTTTTTCAACACTAACACAAGTGCGAAAAGTGGTTTTTCAACACTAACAGAAGTGCAAAAAGTGGTTTTTCCACACTAATACAAGTGCAAAAGTGGTTTCCTGCACCAACACAAGTGCGAAAAGTGGTTTTTCAACACTAACACAAGTGCAAAAAGTGGTTTTTCAACACTATCACAAGTGCAAAAAGTGTGTTTTCCACACTAATACAACTGCAAAAGTGGTTTCCTGCACCAACACAAGTGCGAAAAGTGGTTTTCAACACTAACACAAGTGCGAAAAGTGGTTTTTCAACACTAACACAAGTGCAAAAAGTGGTTTTTCAACACTATCACAAGTGCAAAAAGTGTGTTTTCCACACTAATACAACTGCAAAAGTGGTTTCCTGCACCAACACAAGTGCGAAAAGTGGTTTTTCAACACTAACACAAGTGCGAAAAGTGGTTTTTCAACACTAACACAAGTGCGAAAAGTGGTTTTTCCACACTAATACAACTGCAAAAGTGGTTTCCTGCACCAACACAAGTGCGAAAAGTGGTTTTTCAACACTAACACAAGTGCGAAAAGTGGTTTTTCAACACTAACACAAGTGCGAAAAGTGGTTTTGCCACACTAATACAACTGCAAAAGTGGTTTCCTGCACCAACACAAGTGCGAAAAGTGGTTTTTCAACACTAACACAAGTGCGAAAAGTGGTTTTTCAACACTAACACAAGTGCGAAAAGTGGTTTTTCCACACTAATACAAGTGCAAAAGTGGTTTCCTGCACCAACACAAGTGCGAAAAGTGGTTTTTCAACACTAACACAAGTGCGAAAAGTGGTTTTTCCACACTAATACAAGTGCAAAAGTGGTTTCCTGCACCAACACAAGTGCGAAAAGTGGTTTTTCAACACTAACACAAGTGCGAAAAGTGGTTTTTTAACACTATCACAAGTGCAAAAAGTGTTTTTCCACACTAAGACAAGTGCAAAAGTGGTTTCCTGCACCAACACAAGTGCGAAAAGTGGTTTTTCAACACTAACACAAGTGCGAAAAGTGGTTTTTCAACACTAACACAAGTGCGAAAAGTGGTTTTTCAACACTAACACAAGTGCGAAAAGTGGTTTTTCAACACTAACACAAGTGCGAAAAGTGGTTTTACAACACTAACACAAGTGCGAAAAGTGTTTTCTCCACACTAATACAAGTGCAAAAGTGGTTTCCTGCACCAACACAAGTGCAAAAAGTGGTTTTTCAACACTATCACAAATGCAAAAAGTGTTTTTTCCACACTAATACAAGTGCAAAAGTGGTTTCCTGCACCAACACAAGTGCGAAAAGTGGTTTTTCAACACTAACACAAGTGCGAAAAGTGGTTTTTCAACACTAACACAAGTGCGAAAAGTGGTTTTTCCACACCAATACAAGTGCAAAAGTGGTTTCCTGCACCAACACAAGTGCGAAAAGTCGTTTTTCAACACTAACAGAAGTGCGAAAAGTGCTTTTTCAACACTAACACTAGTGCAAAAAGTGGTTTTTCCACACTAATACAAGTGCAAAAAGTGGTTTCCTGCACCAACACAAGTGCAAAAAGTGGTTTTTCAACACTAACACAAGTGCGAAAAGTGGTTTTTCAACACTAACACAAGTGCAAAAAGTGATTTTTCAACACTAACACAAGTGCGAAAAGTGGTTTTGCCACACTAATACAACTGCAAAAGTGGTTTCCTGCACCAACACAAGTGCGAAAAGTGGTTTTTCAACACTAACACAAGTGCGAAAAGTGGTTTTTCAACACTAACACAAGTGCGAAAAGTGGTTTTTCCACACTAATACAAGTGCAAAAGTGGTTTCCTGCACCAACACAAGTGCGAAAAGTGGTTTTTCAACACTAACACAAGTGCGAAAAGTGGTTTTTCCACACTAATACAAGTGCAAAAGTGGTTTCCTGCACCAACACAAGTGCGAAAAGTGGTTTTTCAACACTAACACAAGTGCGAAAAGTGGTTTTTTAACACTATCACAAGTGCAAAAAGTGTTTTTCCACACTAAGACAAGTGCAAAAGTGGTTTCCTGCACCAACACAAGTGCGAAAAGTGGTTTTTCAACACTAACACAAGTGCGAAAAGTGGTTTTTCAACACTAACACAAGTGTGAAAAGTGGTTTTTCCACACTAATGCAAGTGCAAAAGTGGTTTCCTGCACCAACACAAGTGCAAAAAGTGTTTTTCCACACTAATGCAAGTGCAAAAGTGGTTTCCTGCACCACCACAAGTGCGAAAAGTGGTTTTTCAACACTAACACAAGTGCGAAAAGTGGTTTTTCCACACTAATACAAGTGCAAAAGTGGTTTCCTGCACCAACACAAGTGCGAAAAGTGGTTTTTCAACACTAACACAAGTGCGAAAAGTGGTTTTTCAACACTAACACAAGTGCGAAAAGTGGTTTTTCAACACTAACACAAGTGCGAAAAGTGGTTTTTCAACACTAACACAAGTGCGAAAAGTGGTTTTACAACACTAACACAAGTGCGAAAAGTGTTTTCTCCACACTAATACAAGTGCAAAAGTGGTTTCCTGCACCAACACAAGTGCAAAAAGTGGTTTTTCAACACTATCACAAATGCAAAAAGTGTTTTTTCCACACTAATACAAGTGCAAAAGTGGTTTCCTGCACCAACACAAGTGCGAAAAGTGGTTTTTCAACACTAACACAAGTGCGAAAAGTGGTTTTTCAACACTAACACAAGTGCGAAAAGTGGTTTTTCCACACCAATACAAGTGCAAAAGTGGTTTCCTGCACCAACACAAGTGCGAAAAGTCGTTTTTCAACACTAACACAAGTGCGAAAAGTGCTTTTTCAACACTAACACTAGTGCAAAAAGTGGTTTTTCCACACTAATACAAGTGCAAAAAGTGGTTTCCTGCACCAACACAAGTGCAAAAAGTGGTTTTTCAACACTAACACAAGTGCGAAAAGTGGTTTTTCAACACTAACACAAGTGCAAAAAGTGATTTTTCAACACTAACACAAGTGCAAAAAGTGGTTTTTCAACACTAACAAGTGCGAAAAGTGGTTTTTCAACACTATCACAAATGCAAAAAGTGTTTTTTCCACACTAATACAAGTGCAAAAGTGGTTTCCTGCACCAACACAAGTGCGAAAAGTGGTTTTTCAACACTAACGCAAGTGCGAAAAGTGGTTTTTCAACACTAACACAAGTGCGAAAAGTGGTTTTTCCACACTAATACAAGTGCAAAAAGTGGTTTCCTGCACCAACACAAGTGCAAAAAGTGGTTTTTCAACACTAACACAAGTGCGAAAAGTGGTTTTTCAACACTAACACAAGTGCGAAAAGTGGTTTTTCAACACTATCACAAGTGCAAAAGTGGTTTCCTGCACCAACACAAGTGCGAAAAGTGGTTTTTCAACACTAACACAAGTGCGAAAAGTGGTTTTTCAACACTAACACAAGTGCGAAAAGTGGTTTTTCAACACTAACACAAGTGCGAAAAGTGGTTTCCTGCACCAACACAAGTGCGAAAAGTGGTTTTTCAACACTAACACAAGTGCGAAAAGTGGTTTTTCAACACTATCACAAATGCAAAAAGTGTTTTTTCCACACTAATACAAGTGCAAAAGTGGTTTCCTGCACCAACACAAGTGCGAAAAGTGGTTTTTCAACACTAACGCAAGTGAGAAAAGTGGTTTTTCAACACTAACACAAGTGCGAAAAGTGGTTTTTCCACACTAATACAAGTGCAAAAAGTGGTTTCCTGCACCAACACAAGTGCAAAAAGTGGTTTTTCAACACTAACACAAGTGCGAAAAGTGGTTTTTCAACACTAACACAAGTGCGAAAAGTGGTTTTTCAACACTATCACAAGTGCAAAAGTGGTTTCCTGCACCAACACAAGTGCGAAAAGTGGTTTTTCAACACTAACACAAGTGCGAAAAGTGGTTTTTCAACACTAACACAAGTGCGAAAAGTGGTTTTTCAACACTAACACAAGTGCGAAAAGTGGTTTCCTGCACCAACACAAGTGCGAAAAGTGGTTTTTCAACACTAACACAAGTGCGAAAAGTGGTTTTTCAACACTAACACAAGTGCAAAAAGTGTTTTTTCAACACTAACACAAGTGCAAAAAGTGGTTTTTCAACACTAACACAAATGCGAAAAGTGTTTTTTCAACACTAACACAAGTGCGAAAAGTGTTTTTTCCACACTAATACAAGTGCAAAAGTGGTTTCCTGCACCAACACAAGTGCGAAAAGTGTTTTTTCCACACTAATACAAGTGTAAAAGTGGTTTCCTGCACCAACACAAGTGCGAAAAGTGGTTTTTCAACACTAACACAAGTGCGAAAAGTGGTTTTTCAACACTATCACAAGTGGGAAAAGTGGTTTTTCAACACTAACACAAGTGCAAAAAGTGGTTTTTCAACACTATCACAAATGCAAAAAGTGTTTTTTCCACACTAATACAAGTGCAAAAGTGGTTTCCTGCACCAACACAAGTGCAAAAGTGGTTTCCTGCACCAACACAAGTGCGAAAAGTGGTTTTTCAACACTAACACAAGTGCGAAAAGTGGTTTTTCAACACCAACACAAGTGCGAAAAGTGGTTTTTCCACACTAATACAAGTGCAAAAGTGGTTTCCTGCACCAACACAAGTGCGAAAAGTGGTTTTTCAACACTAACACAAGTGCGAAAAGTGGTTTTTCAACACTATCACAAGTGGGAAAAGTGGTTTTTCAACACTAACACAAGTGCGAAAAGTGGTTTTTCAACACTATCACAAATGCAAAAAGTGTTTTTTCCACACTAATACAAGTGCAAAAGTGGTTTCCTGCACCAACACAAGTGCGAAAAGTGGTTTTTCAACACTAACACAAGTGCGAAAAGTGGGTTTTCAACACTAACACAAGTGCGAAAAGTGGTTTTTCAACACTAACACAAGTGCGAAAAGTGGTTTTTCAACACTAACACAAGTGCGAAAAGTGGTTTTTCAACACTAACACAAGTGCGAAAAGTGTTTTCTCCACACTAATACAAGTGCAAAAGTGGTTTCCTGCACCAACACAAGTGCGAAAAGTGGTTTTTCAACACTAACGCAAGTGCGAAAAGTGGTTTTTCAACACTAACACAAGTGCGAAAAGTGGTTTTTCCACACTAATACAAGTGCAAAAGTGGTTTCCTGCACGAACACAAGTGCGAAAAGTGGTTTTTCAACACTAACACAAGTGCGAAAAGTGGTTTTTCAACACTAACGCAAGTGCGAAAAGTGGTTTTTCAACACTAACACAAGTGCGAAAAGTGGTTTTTCCACACTAATACAACTGCAAAAGTGGTTTCCTGCACCAACACAAGTGCGAAAAGTGGTTTCCTGCACCAACACAAGTGCGAAAAGTGGTTTTTCAACACTAACACAAGTGCGAAAAGTGGTTTTTCAACACTAACACAAGTGCGAAAAGTGGTTTTTCCTAACTAATACAACTGCAAAAGTGGTTTCCTGCACCAACACAAGTGCGAAAAGTGGTTTTTCAACACTAACACAAGTGCGAAAAGTGGTTTTTCAACACTAACACAAGTGCGAAAAGTGGTTTTTCAACACTAACACAAGTGCGAAAAGTGGTTTTTCAACACTAACACAAGTGCGAAAAGTGGTTTTTCAACACTATCACAAGTGCAAAAGTGGTTTCCTGCACCAACACAAGTGCGAAAAGTGGTTTTTCAACACTAACACAAGTGCGAAAAGTGGTTTTTCAACACTAACACAAGTGCGAAAAGTGTTTTGTCCACACTAATACAAGTGCAAAAGTGGTTTCCTGCACCAACACAAGTGCGAAAAGTGGTTTTTCAACACTAACACAAGTGCGAAAAGTGGTTTTTCAACACTAACACAAGTGCGAAAAGTGGTTTTTCCACACTAATACAAGTGCGAAAAGTGGTTTTTCCACACTAATACAAGTGCGAAAAGTGGTTTTTCAACACTAACACAAGTGCAAAAGTGGTTTCCTGCACCAACACAAGTGCGAAAAGTGGTTTTTCCACACTAATACAAGTGCAAAAGTGGTTTCCTGCACCAACACAAGTGCGAAAAGTGGTTTTTCAACACTAACACAAGTGCGAAAAGTGGTTTTTCAACACTAACAGAAGTGCAAAAAGTGGTTTTTCCACACTAATACAAGTGCAAAAGTGGTTTCCTGCACCAACACAAGTGCGAAAAGTGGTTTTTCAACACTAACACAAGTGCAAAAAGTGGTTTTTCAACACTATCACAAGTGCAAAAAGTGTGTTTTCCACACTAATACAACTGCAAAAGTGGTTTCCTGCACCAACACAAGTGCGAAAAGTGGTTTTCAACACTAACACAAGTGCGAAAAGTGGTTTTTCAACACTAACACAAGTGCAAAAAGTGGTTTTTCAACACTATCACAAGTGCAAAAAGTGTGTTTTCCACACTAATACAACTGCAAAAGTGGTTTCCTGCACCAACACAAGTGCGAAAAGTGGTTTTTCAACACTAACACAAGTGCGAAAAGTGGTTTTTCAACACTAACACAAGTGCGAAAAGTGGTTTTTCCACACTAATACAACTGCAAAAGTGGTTTCCTGCACCAACACAAGTGCGAAAAGTGGTTTTTCAACACTAACACAAGTGCGAAAAGTGGTTTTTCAACACTAACACAAGTGCGAAAAGTGGTTTTGCCACACTAATACAACTGCAAAAGTGGTTTCCTGCACCAACACAAGTGCGAAAAGTGGTTTTTCAACACTAACACAAGTGCGAAAAGTGGTTTTTCAACACTAACACAAGTGCGAAAAGTGGTTTTTCCACACTAATACAAGTGCAAAAGTGGTTTCCTGCACCAACACAAGTGCGAAAAGTGGTTTTTCAACACTAACACAAGTGCGAAAAGTGGTTTTTCCACACTAATACAAGTGCAAAAGTGGTTTCCTGCACCAACACAAGTGCGAAAAGTGGTTTTTCAACACTAACACAAGTGCGAAAAGTGGTTTTTTAACACTATCACAAGTGCAAAAAGTGTTTTTCCACACTAAGACAAGTGCAAAAGTGGTTTCCTGCACCAACACAAGTGCGAAAAGTGGTTTTTCAACACTAACACAATTGCGAAAAGTGGTTTTTCAACACTAACACAAGTGTGAAAAGTGGTTTTTCCACACTAATACAAGTGCAAAAGTGGTTTCCTGCACCAACACAAGTGCAAAAAGTGTTTTTCCACACTAATGCAAGTGCAAAAGTGGTTTCCTGCACCACCACAAGTGCGAAAAGTGGTTTTTCAACACTAACACAAGTGCGAAAAGTGGTTTTTCCACACTAATACAAGTGCAAAAGTGGTTTCCTGCACCAACACAAGTGCGAAAAGTGGTTTTTCAACACTAACACAAGTGCGAAAAGTGGTTTTTCAACACTAACACAAGTGCGAAAAGTGGTTTTTCAACACTAACACAAGTGCGAAAAGTGGTTTTTCAACACTAACACAAGTGCGAAAAGTGGTTTTTCAACACTAACACAAGTGCGAAAAGTGTTTTCTCCACACTAATACAAGTGCAAAAGTGGTTTCCTGCACCAACACAAATGCAAAAAGTGGTTTTTCAACACTATCACAAATGCAAAAAGTGTTTTTTCCACACTAATACAAGTGCAAAAGTGGTTTCCTGCACCAACACAAGTGCGAAAAGTGGTTTTTAAACACTAACACAAGTGCGAAAAGTGGTTTTTCAACACTAACACAAGTGCAAAAAGTGGTTTTTCCACACCAATACAAGTGCAAAAGTGGTTTCCTGCACCAACACAAGTGCGAAAAGTCGTTTTTCAACACTAACACAAGTGCGAAAAGTGCTTTTTCAACACTAACACTAGTGCAAAAAGTGGTTTTTCCACACTAATACAAGTGCAAAAAGTGGTTTCCTGCACCAACACAAGTGCAAAAAGTGGTTTTTCAACACTAACACAAGTGCCAAAAGTGGTTTTTCAACACTAACACAAGTGCAAAAAGTGGTTTTTCAACACTAACACAAGTGCAAAAAGTGGTTTTTCAACACTAACAAGTGCGAAAAGTGGTTTTTCAACACTATCACAAATGCAAAAAGTGTTTTTTCCACACTAATACAAGTGCAAAAGTGGTTTCCTGCACCAACACAAGTGCGAAAAGTGGTTTTTCAACACTAACGCAAGTGCGAAAAGTGGTTTTTCAACACTAACACAAGTGCGAAAAGTGGTTTTTCCACACTAATACAAGTGCAAAAAGTGGTTTCCTGCACCAACACAAGTGCAAAAAGTGGTTTTTCAACACTAACACAAGTGCGAAAAGTGGTTTTTCAACACTAACACAAGTGCGAAAAGTGGTTTTTCAACACTATCACAAGTGCAAAAGTGGTTTCCTGCACCAACACAAGTGCGAAAAGTGGTTTTTCAACACTAACACAAGTGTGAAAAGTGGTTTTTCAACACTAACACAAGTGCGAAAAGTGGTTTTTCAACACTAACACAAGTGCGAAAAGTGGTTTCCTGCACCAACACAAGTGCGAAAAGTGGTTTTTCAACACTAACACAAGTGCGAAAAGTGGTTTTTCAACACTAACACAAGTGCAAAAAGTGTTTTTTCAACACTAACACAAGTGCAAAAAGTGGTTTTTCAACACTAACACAAATGCGAAAAGTGTTTTTTCAACACTAACACAAGTGCGAAAAGTGTTTTTTCCACACTAATACAAGTGCAAAAGTGGTTTCCTGCACCAACACAAGTGTGAAAAGTGTTTTTTCCACACTAATACAAGTGCAAAAGTGGTTTCCTGCACCAACACAAGTGCGAAAAGTGGTTTTTCAACACTAACACAAGTGCGAAAAGTGGTTTTTCAACACTATCACAAGTGGGAAAAGTGGTTTTTCAACACTAACACAAGTGCGAAAAGTGGTTTTTCAACACTATCACAAATGCAAAAAGTGTTTTTTCCACACTAATACAAGTGCAAAAGTGGTTTCCTGCACCAACACAAGTGCAAAAGTGGTTTCCTGCACCAACACAAGTGCGAAAAGTGGTTTTTCAACACTAACACAAGTGCGAAAAGTGGTTTTTCAACACCAACACAAGTGCGAAAAGTGGTTTTTCCACACTAATACAAGTGCAAAAGTGGTTTCCTGCACCAACACAAGTGCGAAAAGTGGTTTTTCAACACTAACACAAGTGCGAAAAGTGGTTTTTCAACACTATCACAAGTGGGAAAAGTGGTTTTTCAACACTAACACAAGTGCGAAAAGTGGTTTTTCAACACTATCACAAATGCAAAAAGTGTTTTTTCCACACTAATACAAGTGCAAAAGTGGTTTCCTGCACCAACACAAGTGCGAAAAGTGGTTTTTCAACACTAACACAAGTGCGAAAAGTGGGTTTTCAACACTAACACAAGTGCGAAAAGTGGTTTTTCAACACTAACACAAGTGCGAAAAGTGGTTTTTCAACACTAACACAAGTGCGAAAAGTGGTTTTTCAACACTAACACAAGTGCAAAAAGTGTTTTCTCCACACTAATACAAGTGCAAAAGTGGTTTCCTGCACCAACACAAGTGCGAAAAGTGGTTTTTCAACACTAACACAAGTGCGAAAAGTGGTTTTTCCACACTAATACAAGTGCAAAAGTGGTTTCCTGCACGAACACAAGTGCGAAAAGTGGTTTTTCAACACTAACACAAGTGCGAAAAGTGGTTTTTCAACACTAACACAAGCGCGAAAAGTGGTTTTTCCACACTAATACAAGTGCAAAAGTGGTTTCCTGCACGAACACAAGTGCGAAAAGTGGTTTTTCAACACTAACACAAGTGCGAAAAGTGGTTTTTCCACACTAATACAAGTGCAAAAGTGGTTTCCTGCACCAACACAAGTGCGAAAAGTGGTTTTTCAACACTAACACAAGTGCGAAAAGTGGTTTTTCAACACTAACACAAGTGCGAAAAGCGGTTTTTCAACACTAACACAAGTGCAAAAAGTGGTTTTTCAACACTAACACAAGTGCGAAAGGTGTTTTTTCAACACTAACACAAGTGCAAAAAGTGTTTTTGCCACACGAATACAAGTGCAAAAGTGGTTTCCTGCACCAACACAAGTGCGAAAAGTGGTTTTTCAACACTAACACAAGTGCAAAAAGTGGTTTTTCAACACTAACACAAGTGCGAAAAGTGGTTTTTCAACACTAACACAAGTGCGAAAAGTGGTTTTCCACACTAATACAAGTGCAAAAGTGGTTTCCTGCACCAACACAAGTGCGAAAAGTGGTTTTTCAACACTAACACAAGTGCGAAAAGTGGTTTTTTAACACTATCACAAGTGCAAAAAGTGTTTTTCCACACTAATACAAGTGCAAAAGTGGTTTCCTGCACCAACACAAGTGCGAAAAGTGGTTTTTCAACACTAACACAAGTGCGAAAAGTGTTTTTTCCACACTAATACAAGTGCAAAAGTGGTTTCCTGCACCAACACAAGTGCGAAAAGTGGTTTTTCAACACTAACACAAGTGCGAAAAGTGGTTTTTCAACACTAACACAAGTGTGAAAAGTGGTTTTTCCACACTAATACAAGTGCAAAAGTGGTTTCCTGCACCAACACAAGTGCAAAAAGTGTTTTTCCACACTAATGCAAGTGCAAAAGTGGTTTCCTGCACCACCACAAGTGCGAAAAGTGGTTTTTCAACACTAACACAAGTGCGAAAAGTGGTTTTTCCACACTAATACAAGTGCAAAAGTGGTTTCCTGCACCAACACAAGTGCGAAAAGTGGTTTTTCAACACTAACACAAGTGCGAAAAGTGGTTTTTCAACACTAACACAAGTGCGAAAAGTGGTTTTTCAACACTAACACAAGTGCGAAAAGTGGTTTTTCAACACTAACACAAGTGCGAAAAGTGGTTTTTCAACACTAACACAAGTGCAAAAAGTGGTTTTTCAACACTAATACAAGTGCAAAAGTGGTTTCCTGCACCAACACAAGTGCGAAAAGTGGTTTTTCAACACTAACAAGTGCGAAAAGTGGTTTTTCAACACTAACAAGTGCGAAAAGTGGTTTTTCAACACTATCACAAATGCAAAAAGTGTTTTTTCCACACTAATACAAGTGCAAAAGTGGTTTCCTGCACCAACACAAGTGCGAAAAGTGGTTTTTCAACACTAACGCAAGTGCGAAAAGTGGTTTTTCAACACTAACACAAGTGCGAAAAGTGGTTTTTCCACACTAATACAAGTGCAAAAAGTGGTTTCCTGCACCAACACAAGTGCAAAAAGTGGTTTTTCAACACTAACACAAGTGCGAAAAGTGGTTTTTCAACACTAACACAAGTGCGAAAAGTGGTTTTTCAACACTATCACAAGTGCAAAAGTGGTTTCCTGCACCAACACAAGTGCGAAAAGTGGTTTTTCAACACTAACACAAGTGCGAAAAGTGGTTTTTCAACACTAACACAAGTGCGAAAAGTGGTTTTTCAACACTAACACAAGTGCGAAAAGTGGTTTCCTGCACCAACACAAGTGCGAAAAGTGGTTTTTCAACACTAACACAAGTGCGAAAAGTGGTTTTTCAACACTAACACAAGTGCAAAAAGTGGTTTTTCAACACTAACACAAGTGCAAAAAGTGGTTTTTCAACACTAACACAAATGCTAAAAGTGTTTTTTCAACACTAACACAAGTGCGAAAAGTGTTTTTTCCACACTAATACAAGTGCAAAAGTGGTTTCCTGCACCAACACAAGTGCGAAAAGTGTTTTTTCCACACTAATACAAGTGCAAAAGTGGTTTCCTGCACCAACACAAGTGCGAAAAGTGGTTTTTCAACACTAACACAAGTGCGAAAAGTGGTTTTACCACACTAATACAAGTGCGAAAAGTGGTTTTTCCACACTAATACAAGTGCAAAAGTGGTTTCCTGCACCAACACAAGTGCGAAGAGTGGTTTTTCAACACTATCACAAATGCAAAAAGTGTTTTTTCCACACTAATACAAGTGCAAAAGTGGTTTCCTGCACCAACACAAGTGCAAAAGTGGTTTCCTGCACCAACACAAGTGCGAAAAGTGGTTTTTCAACACTAACACAAGTGCGAAAAGTGGTTTTTCAACACCAACACAAGTGCGAAAAGTGGTTTTTCCACACTAATACAAGTGCAAAAGTGGTTTCCTGCACCAACACAAGTGCGAAAAGTGGTTTTTCAACACTATCACAAGTGGGAAAAGTGGTTTTTCAACACTAACACAAGTGCGAAAAGTGGTTTTTCAACACTATCACAAATGCAAAAAGTGTTTTTTCCACACTAATACAAGTGCAAAAGTGGTTTCCTGCACCAACACAAGTGCGAAAAGTGGTTTTTCAACACTAACACAAGTGCGAAAAGTGGGTTTTCAACACTAACACAAGTGCGAAAAGTGGTTTTTCAACACTAACACAAGTGCGAAAAGTGGTTTTTCAACACTAACACAAGTGCGAAAAGTGGTTTTTCAACACTAACACAAGTGCGAAAAGTGTTTTCTCCACACTAATACAAGTGCAAAAGTGGTTTCCTGCACCAACACAAGTGCGAAAAGTGGTTTTTCAACACTAACGCAAGTGCGAAAAGTGGTTTTTCAACACTAACACAAGTGCGAAAAGTGGTTTTTCCACACTAATACAAGTGCAAAAGTGGTTTCCTGCACGAACACAAGTGCGAAAAGTGGTTTTTCAACACTAACACAAGTGCGAAAAGTGGTTTTTCAACACTAACACAAGTGCGAAAAGTGGTTTTTCCACACTAATACAAGTGCAAAAGTGGTTTCCTGCACGAACACAAGTGCGAAAAGTGGTTTTTCAACACTAACACAAGTGCGAAAAGTGGTTTTTCCACACTAATACAAGTGCAAAAGTGGTTTCCTGCACCAACACAAGTGCGAAAAGTGGTTTTTCAACACTAACACAAGTGCGAAAAGTGGTTTTTCAACACTAACACAAGTGCGAAAAGCGGTTTTTCAACACTAACACAAGTGCAAAAAGTGGTTTTTCAACACTAACACAAGTGCGAAAGGTGTTTTTTCAACACTAACACAAGTGCAAAAAGTGTTTTTGCCACACTAATACAAGTGCAAAAGTGGTTTCCTGCACCAACACAAGTGCGAAAAGTGGTTTTTCAACACTAACACAAGTGCAAAAAGTGGTTTTTCAACACTAACACAAGTGCGAAAAGTGGTTTTTCAACACTAACACAAGTGCGAAAAGTGGTTTTTCCACACTAATACAAGTGCAAAAGTGGTTTCCTGCACCAACACAAGTGCGAAAAGTGGTTTTTCAACACTAACACAAGTGCGAAAAGTGGTTTTTTAACACTATCACAAGTGCAAAAAGTGTTTTTCCACACTAATACAAGTGCAAAAGTGGTTTCCTGCACCAACACAAGTGCGAAAAGTGGTTTTTCAACACTAACACAAGTGCAAAAAGTGTTTTTTCCACACTAATACAAGTGCAAAAGTGGTTTCCTGCACCAACACAAGTGCGAAAAGTGGTTTTTCAACACTAACACAAGTGCGAAAAGTGGTTTTTCAACACTAACACAAGTGTGAAAAGTGGTTTTTCCACACTAATACAAGTGCAAAAGTGGTTTCCTGCACCAACACAAGTGCAAAAAGTGTTTTTCCACACTAATGCAAGTGCAAAAGTGGTTTCCTGCACCACCACAAGTGCGAAAAGTGGTTTTTCAACACTAACACAAGTGCGAAAAGTGGTTTTTCCACACTAATACAAGTGCAAAAGTGGTTTCCTGCACCAACACAAGTGCGAAAAGTGGTTTTTCAACACTAACACAAGTGCGAAAAGTGGTTTTTCAACACTAACACAAGTGCGAAAAGTGGTTTTTCAACACTAACACAAGTGCGAAAAGTGGTTTTTCAACACTAACACAAGTGCGAAAAGTGGTTTTTCAACACTAACACAAGTGCGAAAAGTGGTTTTTCAACACTAATAAAAGTGCAAAAGTGGTTTCCTGCACCAACACAAGTGCGAAAAGTGGTTTTTCAACACTAACAAGTGCGAAAAGTGGTTTTTCAACACTAACAAGTGCGAAAAGTGGTTTTTCAACACTATCACAAATGCAAAAAGTGTTTTTTCCACACTAATACAAGTGCAAAAGTGGTTTCCTGCACCAACACAAGTGCGAAAAGTGGTTTTTCAACACTAACACAAGTGCGAAAAGTGGTTTTTCAACACTAACACAAGTGCGAAAAGTGGTTTTTCAACACTATCACAAGTGCAAAAGTGGTTTCCTGCACCAACACAAGTGCGAAAAGTGGTTTTTCAACACTAACACAAGTGTGAAAAGTGGTTTTTCAACACTAACACAAGTGCGAAAAGTGGTTTTTCAACACTAACACAAGTGCGAAAAGTGGTTTCCTGCACCAACACAAGTGCGAAAAGTGGTTTTTCAACACTAACACAAGTGCAAAAAGTGGTTTTTCAACACTAACACAAATGCTAAAAGTGTTTTTTCAACACTAACACAAGTGCGAAAAGTGTTTTTTCCACACTAATACAAGTGCAAAAGTGGTTTCCTGCACCAACACAAGTGCGAAAAGTGTTTTTTCCACACTAATACAAGTGCAAAAGTGGTTTCCTGCACCAACACAAGTGCGAAAAGTGGTTTTTCAACACTAACACAAGTGCGAAAAGTGGTTTTACCACACTAATACAAGTGCGAAAAGTGGTTTTTCCACACTAATACAAGTGCAAAAGTGGTTTCCTGCACCAACACAAGTGCGAAGAGTGGTTTTTCAACACTAACACAAGTGCGAAAAGTGGTTTATCAACACTAACACAAGTGCGAAAAGTGGTTTTTCAACACTAACACAAGTGCGAAAAGTGGTTTTTCAACACTAACACAAGTGCGAAAAGTGGTTTTTCAACACTAATACAAGTGCAAAAGTGGTTTCCTGCACCAACACAAGTGCGAAAAGTGGTTTTTCAACACTAACAAGTGCGAAAAGTGGTTTTTCAACACTAACAAGTGCGAAAAGTGGTTTTTCAACACTATCACAAATGCAAAAAGTGTTTTTTCCACACTAATACAAGTGCAAAAGTGGTTTCCTGCACCAACACAAGTGCGAAAAGTGGTTTTTCAACACTAACGCAAGTGCGAAAAGTGGTTTTTCAACACTAACACAAGTGCGAAAAGTGGTTTTTCCACACTAATACAAGTGCGAAAAGTGGTTTTTCAACACTATCACAAGTGCAAAAGTGGTTTCCTGCAC
Organism: Myxine glutinosa; assembly: GCF_964187855.1. Taxonomy (NCBI): domain Eukaryota; kingdom Metazoa; phylum Chordata; class Myxini; order Myxiniformes; family Myxinidae; genus Myxine; species Myxine glutinosa. The sequence continues at coordinate 149,793 of NW_027616772.1, forward strand.
CAACACAAGTGCGAAAAGTGGTTTTTCAACACTAACACAAGTGCGAAAAGTGGTTTTTCAACACTAACACAAGTGCAAAAAGTGGTTTTTCAACACTAATACAAGTGCAAAAGTGGTTTCCTGCACCAACACAAGTGCGAAAAGTGGTTTTTCAACACTAACAAGTGCGAAAAGTGGTTTTTCAACACTAACAAGTGCGAAAAGTGGTTTTTCAACACTATCACAAATGCAAAAAGTGTTTTTTCCACACTAATACAAGTGCAAAAGTGGTTTCCTGCACCAACACAAGTGCGAAAAGTGGTTTCCTGCACCAACACAAGTGCAAAAAGTGGTTTTTCAACACTAACACAAGTGCGAAAAGTGGTTTTTCAACACTAACACAAGTGCGAAAAGTGGTTTTTCAACACTATCACAAGTGCAAAAGTGGTTTCCTGCACCAACACAAGTGCGAAAAGTGGTTTTTCAACACTAACACAAGTGCGAAAAGTGGTTTTTCAACACTAACACAAGTGCGAAAAGTGGTTTTTCAACACTAACACAAGTGCAAAAAGTGGTTTTTCAACACTAACACAAATGCGAAAAGTGTTTTTTCAACACTAACACAAGTGCGAAAAGTGTTTTTTCCACACTAATACAAGTGCAAAAGTGGTTTCCTGCACCAACACAAGTGCGAAAAGTGTTTTTTCCACACTAATACAAGTGCAAAAGTGGTTTCCTGCACCAACACAAGTGCGAAAAGTGGTTTTTCAACACTAACACAAGTGCGAAAAGTGGTTTTACCACACTAATACAAGTGCGAAAAGTGGTTTTTCCACACTAATACAAGTGCAAAAGTGGTTTTTCAACACTATCACAAATGCAAAAAGTGTTTTTTCCACACTAATACAAGTGCAAAAGTGGTTTCCTGCACCAACACAAGTGCAAAAAGTGGTTTTTCAACACTAACACAAGTGCGAAAAGTGGTTTTTCAACACTAACACAAGTGCGAAAAGTGGTTTTTCAACACTATCACAAGTGCAAAAGTGGTTTCCTGCACCAACACAAGTGCGAAAAGTGGTTTTTCAACACTAACACAAGTGCGAAAAGTGGTTTTTCAACACTAACACAAGTGCGAAAAGGGTTTTTTCCACACTAATACAAGTGCAAAAGTGGTTTCCTGCACAAACACAAGTGCGAAAAGTGGTTTTTCAACACTAACACAAGTGCGAAAAGTGGTTTTTCAACACTAACACAAGTGCAAAAAGTGGTTTTTCAACACTAACACAAGTGCAAAAAGTGGTTTTTCAACACTAACACAAGTGCAAAAAGTGGTTTTTCAACACTAACACAAGTGCGAAAAGTGGTTTTTCAACACTATCACAAATGCAAAAAGTGTTTTTTCCACACTAATACAAGTGCAAAAGTGGTTTCCTGCACCAACACAAGTGCGAAAAGTGGTTTTTCAACACTAACGCAAGTGCGAAAAGTGGTTTTTCAACACTATCACAAGTGCGAAAAGTGGTTTTTCCACACTAATACAAGTGCAAAAAGTGGTTTCCTGCACCAACACAAGTGCAAAAAGTGGTTTTTCAACACTAACACAAGTGCGAAAAGTGGTTTTTCAACACTAACACAAGTGCGAAAAGTGGTTTTTCAACACTATCACAAGTGCAAAAGTGGTTTCCTGCACCAACACAAGTGCGAAAAGTGGTTTTTCAACACTAACACAAGTGCGAAAAGTGGTTTTTCAACACTAACACAAGTGCGAAAAGTGGTTTTTCAACACTAACACAAGTGCGAAAAGTGGTTTCCTGCACCAACACAAGTGGGAAAAGTGGTTTTTCAACACTAACACAAGTGCGAAAAGTGGTTTTTCAACACTAACACAAGTGCGAAAAGTGTTTTTTCCACACTAATACAAGTGCAAAAGTGGTTTCCTGCACCAACACAAGTGCGAAAAGTGGTTTTTCAACACTAACACAAGTGCGAAAAGTGGTTTTTCAACACTATCACAAGTGGGAAAAGTGGTTTTTCAACACTAACACAAGTGCGAAAAGTGGTTTTTCAACACTATCACAAATGCAAAAAGTGTTTTTTCCACACTAATACAAGTGCAAAAGTGGTTTCCTGCACCAACACAAGTGCAAAAGTGGTTTCCTGCACCAACACAAGTGCGAAAAGTGGTTTTTCAACACTAACACAAGTGCGAAAAGTGGTTTTTCAACACCAACACAAGTGCGAAAAGTGGTTTTTCCACACTAATACAAGTGCAAAAGTGGTTTCCTGCACCAACACAAGTGCGAAAAGTGGTTTTTCAACACTAACACAAGTGCGAAAAGTGGTTTTTCAACACTATCACAAGTGGGAAAAGTGGTTTTTCAACACTAACACAAGTGCGAAAAGTGGTTTTTCAACACTATCACAAATGCAAAAAGTGTTTTTTCCACACTAATACAAGTGCAAAAGTGGTTTCCTGCACCAACACAAGTGCGAAAAGTGGTTTTTCAACACTAACACAAGTGCGAAAAGTGGGTTTTCAACACTAACACAAGTGCGAAAAGTGGTTTTTCAACACTAACACAAGTGCGTAAAGTGGTTTTTCAACACTAACACAAGTGCGAAAAGTGGTTTTTCAACACTAACACAAGTGTGAAAAGTGTTTTCTCCACACTAATACAAGTGCAAAAGTGGTTTCCTGCACCAACACAAGTGCGAAAAGTGGTTTTTCAACACTAACGCAAGTGCGAAAAGTGGTTTTTCAACACTAACACAAGTGCGAAAAGTGGTTTTTCCACACTAATACAAGTGCAAAAGTGGTTTCCTGCACGAACACAAGTGCGAAAAGTGGTTTTTCAACACTAACAAAAGTGCGAAAAGTGGTTTTTCAACACTAACACAAGTGCGAAAAGTGGTTTTTCCACGCTAATACAAGTGCAAAAGTGGTTTCCTGCACGAACACAAGTGCGAAAAGTGGTTTTTCAACACTAACACAAGTGCGAAAAGTGGTTTTTCCACACTAATACAAGTGCAAAAGTGGTTTCCTGTACCAACACAAGTGCGAAAAGTGGTTTTTCAACACTAACACAAGTGCGAAAAGTGGTTTTTCAACACTAACACAAGTGCGAAAAGCGGTTTTTCAACACTAACACAAGTGCAAAAAGTGGTTTTTCAACACTAACACAAGTGCGAAAGGTGTTTTTTCAACACTAACACAAGTGCAAAAAGTGTTTTTGCCACACTAATACAAGTGCAAAAGTGGTTTCCTGCACCAACACAAGTGCGAAAAGTGGTTTTTCAACACTAACACAAGTGCAAAAAGTGGTTTTTCAACACTAACACAAGTGCGAAAAGTGGTTTTTCAACACTAACACAAGTGCGAAAAGTGGTTTTTCCACACTAATACAAGTGCAAAAGTGGTTTCCTGCACCAACACAAGTGCGAAAAGTGGTTTTTCAACACTAACACAAGTGCGAAAAGTGGTTTTTTAACACTATCACAAGTGCAAAAAGTGTTTTTCCACACTAATACAAGTGCAAAAGTGGTTTCCTGCACCAACACAAGTGCGAAAAGTGGTTTTTCAACACTAACACAAGTGCGAAAAGTGTTTTTTCCACACTAATACAAGTGCAAAAGTGGTTTCCTGCACCAACACAAGTGCGAAAAGTGGTTTTTCAACACTAACACAAGTGCGAAAAGTGGTTTTTCAACACTAACACAAGTGTGAAAAGTGGTTTTTCCACACTAATACAAGTGCAAAAGTGGTTTCCTGCACCAACACAAGTGCAAAAAGTGTTTTTCCACACTAATGCAAGTGCAAAAGTGGTTTCCTGCACCACCACAAGTGCGAAAAGTGGTTTTTCAACACTAACACAAGTGCGAAAAGTGGTTTTTCCACACTAATACAAGTGCAAAAGTGGTTTCCTGCACCAACACAAGTGCGAAAAGTGGTTTTTCAACACTAACACAAGTGCGAAAAGTGGTTTTTCAACACTAACACAAGTGCGAAAAGTGGTTTTTCAACACTAACACAAGTGCGAAAAGTGGTTTTTCAACACTAACACAAGTGCGAAAAGTGGTTTTTCAACACTAACACAAGTGCGAAAAGTGGTTTTTCAACACTAATACAAGTGCAAAAGTGGTTTCCTGCACCAACACAAGTGCGAAAAGTGGTTTTTCAACACTAACAAGTGCGAAAAGTGGTTTTTCAACACTAACAAGTGCGAAAAGTGGTTTTTCAACACTATCACAAATGCAAAAAGTGTTTTTTCCACACTAATACAAGTGCAAAAGTGGTTTCCTGCACCAACACAAGTGCGAAAAGTGGTTTTTCAACACTAACGCAAGTGCGAAAAGTGGTTTTTCAACACTAACACAAGTGCGAAAAGTGGTTTTTCCACACTAATACAAGTGCAAAAAGTGGTTTCCTGCACCAACACAAGTGCAAAAAGTGGTTTTTCAACACTAACACAAGTGCGAAAAGTGGTTTTTCAACACTAACACAAGTGCGAAAAGTGGTTTTTCAACACTATCACAAGTGCAAAAGTGGTTTCCTGCACCAACACAAGTGCGAAAAGTGGTTTTTCAACACTAACACAAGTGCGAAAAGTGGTTTTTCAACACTAACACAAGTGCGAAAAGTGGTTTTTCAACACTAACACAAGTGCGAAAAGTGGTTTCCTGCACCAACACAAGTGCGAAAAGTGGTTTTTCAACACTAACACAAGTGCGAAAAGTGGTTTTTCAACACTAACACAAGTGCAAAAAGTGGTTTTTCAACACTAACACAAGTGCAAAAAGTGGTTTTTCAACACTAACACAAATGCTAAAAGTGTTTTTTCAACACTAACACAAGTGCGAAAAGTGTTTTTTCCACACTAACACAAGTGCGAAAAGTGGTTTATCAACACTAACACAAGTGCGAAAAGTGGTTTTTCAACACTAACACAGTGCGAAAAGTGGTTTTTCAACACTAACACAAGTGCGAAAAGTGGTTTTTCAACACTAATACAAGTGCAAAAGTGGTTTCCTGCACCAACACAAGTGCGAAAAGTGGTTTTTCAACACTAACAAGTGCGAAAAGTGGTTTTTCAACACTAACAAGTGCGAAAAGTGGTTTTTCAACACTATCACAAATGCAAAAAGTGTTTTTTCCACACTAATACAAGTGCAAAAGTGGTTTCCTGCACCAACACAAGTGCGAAAAGTGGTTTTTCAACACTAACGCAAGTGCGAAAAGTGGTTTTTCAACACTAACACAAGTGCGAAAAGTGGTTTTTTCCACACTAATACAAGTGCAAAAAGTGGTTTCCTGCACCAACACAAGTGCAAAAAGTGGTTTTTCAACACTAACACAAGTGCGAAAAGTGGTTTTTCAACACTAACACAAGTGCGAAAAGTGTTTTTTCCACACTAATACAAGTGCAAAAGTGGTTTCCTGCACCAACACAAGTGCGAAAAGTGGTTTTTCAACACTAACACAAGTGCGAAAAGTGGTTTTTCAACACTAACACAAGTGCAAAAAGTGGTTTTTCAACACTAACACAAGTGCAAAAAGTGGTTTTTCAACACTAACACAAATGCGAAAAGTGTTTTTTCAACACTAACACAAGTGCGAAAAGTGTTTTTTCCACACTAATACAAGTGCAAAAGTGGTTTCCTGCACCAACACAAGTGCGAAAAGTGTTTTTTCCACACCAATATAAGTGCAAAAGTGGTTTCCTGCACCAACACAAGTGCGAAAAGTGGTTTTTCAACACTAACACAAGTGCGAAAAGTGGTTTTACCACACTAATACAAATGCGAAAAGTGGTTTTTCCACACTAATACAAGTGCAAAAGTGGTTTTTCAACACTATCACAAATGCAAAAAGTGTTTTTTCCACACTAATACAAGTGCAAAAGTGGTTTCCTGCACCAACACAAGTGCAAAAAGTGGTTTTTCAACACTAACACAAGTGCGAAAAGTGGTTTTTCAACACTAACACAAGTGCGAAAAGTGGTTTTTCAACACTATCACAAGTGCAAAAGTGGTTTCCTGCACCAACACAAGTGCGAAAAGTGGTTTTTCAACACTAACACAAGTGCGAAAAGTGGTTTTTCAACACTAACACAAGTGCGAAAAGGGTTTTTTCCACACTAATACAAGTGCAAAAGTGGTTTCCTGCACCAACACAAGTGCGAAAAGTGGTTTTTCAACACTAACACAAGTGCGAAAAGTGGTTTTTCAACACTAACACAAGTGCAAAAAGTGGTTTTTCAACACTAACACAAGTGCAAAAAGTGGTTTTTCAACACTAACACAAGTGCAAAAAGTGGTTTTTCAACACTAACACAAGTGCAAAAAGTGGTTTTTCAACACTAACACAAGTGCGAAAAGTGGTTTTTCAACACTATCACAAATGCAAAAAGTGTTTTTTCCACCACTAATCCCAAGTGCAAAAAGTGGTTTCCTGCACCAACACAAGTGCAAAAAGTGGTTTTTCACACTAACACAAGTGCGAAAAGTGTTTTTCAACACTAACACAAGTGCGAAAAGTGGTTTTTCAACACTATCACAAGTGCAAAAGTGGTTTCCTGCACCAACACAAGTGCGAAAAGTGGTTTTTCAACACTAACACAAGTGCGAAAAGTGGTTTTTCAACACTAACACAAGTGCGAAAAGTGGTTTTTCAACACTAACACAAGTGCGAAAAGTGGTTTCCTGCACCAACACAAGTGCGAAAAGTGGTTTTTCAACACTAACACAAGTGCGAAAAGTGGTTTTTCAACACTAACACAAGTGCAAAAAGTGGTTTTTCAACACTAACACAAATGCGAAAAGTGTTTTTTCAACACTAACACAAGTGCGAAAAGTGTTTTTTCCACACTAATACAAGTGCAAAAGTGGTTTCCTGCACCAACACAAGTGCGAAAAGTGTTTTTTCCACACCAATACAAGTGCAAAAGTGGTTTCCTGCACCAACACAAGTTCGAAAAGTGGTTTTTCAACACTAACACAAGTGCGAAAAGTGGTTTTTCAACACTAACACAAGTGCGAAAAGTGGTTTTACCACACTAATACAAGTGCGAAAAGTGGTTTTTCCACACTAATACAAGTGCAAAAGTGGTTTCCTGCACCAACACAAGTGCGAAGAGTGGTTTTTCAACACTAACACAAGTGCGAAAAGTGGTTTTTCAACACTAACACAAGTGCGAAAAGTGGTTTTTCAACACTAACACAAGTGCGAAAAGTGGTTTTTCAACACTAACACAAGTGCGAAAAGTGGTTTTTCAACACTAATACAAGTGCAAAAGTGGTTTCCTGCACCAACACAAGTGCGAAAAGTGGTTTTTCAACACTAACAAGTGCGAAAAGTGGTTTTTCAACACTAACAAGTGCGAAAAGTGGTTTTTCAACACTATCACAAATGCAAAAAGTGTTTTTTCCACACTAATACAAGTGCAAAAGTGGTTTCCTGCACCAACACAAGTGCGAAAAGTGGTTTTTCAACACTAATGCAAGTGCGAAAAGTGGTTTTTCAACACTAACACAAGTGCGAAAAGTGGTTTTTCCACACTAATACAAGTGCAAAAAGTGGTTTCCTGCACCAACACAAGTGCAAAAAGTGGTTTTTCAACACTAACACAAGTGCGAAAAGTGGTTTTTCAACACTAACACAAGTGCGAAAAGTGGTTTTTCAACACTATCACAAGTGCAAAAGTGGTTTCCTGCACCAACACAAGTGCGAAAAGTGGTTTTTCAACACTAACACAAGTGCGAAAAGTGGTTTTTCAACACTAACACAAGTGCGAAAAGTGTTTTTTCCACACTAATACAAGTGCAAAAGTGGTTTCCTGCACCAACACAAGTGCGAAAAGTGTATTTTTCAACACTAACACAAGTGCGAAAAGTGGTTTTTCAACACTAACACAAGTGCAAAAAGTGGTTTTTCAACACTAACACAAGTGCAAAAAGTGGTTTTTCAACACTAACACAAATGCGAAAAGTGTTTTTTCAACACTAACACAAGTGCGAAAAGTGTTTTTTCCACACTAATACAAGTGCAAAAGTGGTTTCCTGCACCAACACAAGTGCGAAAAGTGTTTTTTCCACACTAATACAAGTGCAAAAGTGGTTTCCTGCACCAACACAAGTGCGAAAAGTGGTTTTTCAACACTAACACAAGTGCGAAAAGTGGTTTTACCACACCAACACAAGTGCGAAAAGTGGTTTTTCCACACTAATACAAGTGCAAAAGTGGTTTTTCAACACTATCACAAATGCAAAAAGTGTTTTTTCCACACTAATACAAGTGCAAAAGTGGTTTCCTGCACCAACACAAGTGCAAAAAGTGGTTTTTCAACACTAACACAAGTGCGAAAAGTGGTTTTTCAACACTAACACAAGTGCGAAAAGTGGTTTTTCAACACTATCACAAGTGCAAAAGTGGTTTTCTGCACCAACACAAGTGCGAAAAGTGGTTTTTCAACACTAACACAAGTGCGAAAAGTGGTTTTTCAACACTAACACAAGTGCGAAAAGGGTTTTTTCCACACTAATACAAGTGCAAAAGTGGTTTCCTGCTCCAACACAAGTGCGAAAAGTGGTTTTCCAACACTAACACAAGTGCGAAAAGTGGTTTTTCAACACTAACACAAGTGCAAAAAGTGGTTTTTCAACACTAACACAAGTGCAGAAAGTGGTTTTTCAACACTAACACAAGTGCAAAAAGTGGTTTTTCAACACTAACACAAGTGCGAAAAGTGTTTTTTCAACACTAACACAAGTGCGAAAAGTGTTTTTTCCACACTAATACAAGTGCAAAAGTGGTTTCCTGCACCAACACAAGTGCGAAAAGTGGTTTTTCAACGTTACACAAGTGCGAAAAGTGGTTTCCTGCACCAACACAAGTGCGAAAAGTGCTTTTTCAACACTAACACAAGTGCGAAAAGTGGTTTTACAACACTAATACAAGTGCGAAAAGTGGTTTTTCCACACTAATACAAGTGCAAAAGTGGTTTCCTGCACCAACACAAGTGCGAAAAGTGGTTTTTCAACACTAACACAAGTGCGAAAAGTGGTTTTTCAACACCAACACAAGTGCGAAAAGTGGTTTTTCCACACTAATACAAGTGCAAAAGTGGTTTCCTGCAACAACACAAGTGCGAAAAGTGGTTTTTCAACACTATCACAAGTGGGAAAAGTGGTTTTTCAACACTAACACAAGTGCGAAAAGTGGTTTTTCAACACTATCACAAATGCAAAAAGTGTTTTTTCCACACTAATACAAGTGCAAAAGTGGTTTCCTGCACCAACACAAGTGCGAAAAGTGGTTTTTCAACACCAACACAAGTGCAAAAAGTGGTTTTTCCACACTAATACAAGTGCAAAAGTGGTTTCCTGCACCAACACAAGTGCGAAAAGTGGTTTTTCAACACTATCACAAGTGGGAAAAGTGGTTTTTCAACACTAACACAAGTGCGAAAAGTGGTTTTTCAACACTATCACAAATGCAAAAAGTGTTTTTTCCACACTAATACAAGTGCAAAAGTGGTTTCCTGCACCAACACAAGTGCGAAAAGTGGTTTTTCAACACTAACACAAGTGCGAAAAGTGGTTTTTCAACACTAACAAGTGCGAAAAGTGGTTTTCCACACCAATACAAGTGCAAAAGTGGTTTCCTGCACCAACACAAGTGCGAAAAGTGCTTTTTCAACACTAACACAAGTGCGAAAAGTGCTTTTTCAACACTAACACAAGTGCGAAAAGTGGTTTTTCCACACTAATACAAGTGCAAAAGTGGTTTCCTGCACCAACACAAGTGCGAAAAGTGGTTTTTCAACACTAACACAAGTGCGAAAAGTGTTTTTTCCACACTAATACAAGTGCAAAAGTGGTTTCCTGCACCAACACAAGTGCGAAAAGTGGTTTTTCAACACTAACACAAGTGCGAAAAGTGTTTTTTCCACACTAATACAAGTGCAAAAGTGGTTTCCTGCACCAACACAAGTGCGAAAAGTGCTTTTTCAACACTAACACAAGTGCGAAAAGTGCTTTTTCAACACTAACACAAGTGCGAAAAGTGGTTTTTCCACACTAATACAAGTGCAAAAGTGGTTTCCTGCACCAACACAAGTGCGAAAAGTGGTTTTTCAACACTAACACAAGTGCGAAAAGTGGTTTCCTGCACCAACACAAGTGCGAAAAGTGGTTTTTCAACACTAACACAAGTGCGAAAAGTGGTTTTACCACACTAATACAAGTGGGAAAAGTGGTTTTTCCACACTAATACAAGTGCAAAAGTGGTTTCCTGCACCAACACAAGTGCGAAAAGTGGTTTTTCAACACTAACACAAGTGCAAAAAGTGGTTTTTCAACACCAACACAAGTGCGAAAAGTGGTTTTTCCACACTAATACAAGTGCAAAAGTGGTTTCCTGCACCAACACAAGTGCGAAAAGTGGTTTTTCAACACTAACACAAGTGCGAAAAGTGGTTTTTCAACACCAACACAAGTGCGAAAAGTGGTTTTCCACACCAATACAAGTGCAAAAGTGGTTTCCTGCACCAACACAAGTGCGAAAAGTGCTTTTTCAACACTAACACAAGTGCGAAAAGTGGTTTTTCCACACTAATACAAGTGCAAAAGTGGTTTCCTGCACCAACACAAGTGCGAAAAGTGGTTTTTCAACACTAACAAGTGCGAAAAGTGGTTTTCCACACCAATATAAGTGCAAAAGTGGTTTCCTGCACCAACACAAGTGCGAAAAGTGGTTTTTCAACACTAACACAAGTGCGAAAAGTGGTTTTACCACACTAATACAAATGCGAAAAGTGGTTTTTCCACACTAATACAAGTGCAAAAGTGGTTTTTCAACACTATCACAAATGCAAAAAGTGTTTTTTCCACACTAATACAAGTGCAAAAGTGGTTTCCTGCACCAACACAAGTGCAAAAAGTGGTTTTTCAACACTAACACAAGTGCGAAAAGTGGTTTTTCAACACTAACACAAGTGCGAAAAGTGGTTTTTCAACACTATCACAAGTGCAAAAGTGGTTTCCTGCACCAACACAAGTGCGAAAAGTGGTTTTTCAACACTAACACAAGTGCGAAAAGTGGTTTTTCAACACTAACACAAGTGCGAAAAGGGTTTTTTCCACACTAATACAAGTGCAAAAGTGGTTTCCTGCACCAACACAAGTGCGAAAAGTGGTTTTTCAACACTAACACAAGTGCGAAAAGTGGTTTTTCAACACTAACACAAGTGCAAAAAGTGGTTTTTCAACACTAACACAAGTGCAAAAAGTGGTTTTTCAACACTAACACAAGTGCAAAAAGTGGTTTTTCAACACTAACACAAGTGCAAAAAGTGGTTTTTCAACACTAACACAAGTGCGAAAAGTGGTTTTTCAACACTATCACAAATGCAAAAAGTGTTTTTTCCACACTAATACAAGTGCAAAAAGTGGTTTCCTGCACCAACACAAGTGCAAAAAGTGGTTTTTCAACACTAACACAAGTGCGAAAAGTGGTTTTTCAACACTAACACAAGTGCGAAAAGTGGTTTTTCAACACTATCACAAGTGCAAAAGTGGTTTCCTGCACCAACACAAGTGCGAAAAGTGGTTTTTCAACACTAACACAAGTGCGAAAAGTGGTTTTTCAACACTAACACAAGTGCGAAAAGTGGTTTTTCAACACTAACACAAGTGCGAAAAGTGGTTTCCTGCACCAACACAAGTGCGAAAAGTGGTTTTTCAACACTAACACAAGTGCGAAAAGTGGTTTTTCAACACTAACACAAGTGCAAAAAGTGGTTTTTCAACACTAACACAAATGCGAAAAGTGTTTTTTCAACACTAACACAAGTGCGAAAAGTGTTTTTTCCACACTAATACAAGTGCAAAAGTGGTTTCCTGCACCAACACAAGTGCGAAAAGTGTTTTTTCCACACCAATACAAGTGCAAAAGTGGTTTCCTGCACCAACACAAGTTCGAAAAGTGGTTTTTCAACACTAACACAAGTGCGAAAAGTGGTTTTTCAACACTAACACAAGTGCGAAAAGTGGTTTTACCACACTAATACAAGTGCGAAAAGTGGTTTTTCCACACTAATACAAGTGCAAAAGTGGTTTCCTGCACCAACACAAGTGCGAAGAGTGGTTTTTCAACACTAACACAAGTGCGAAAAGTGGTTTTTCAACACTAACACAAGTGCGAAAAGTGGTTTTTCAACACTAACACAAGTGCGAAAAGTGGTTTTTAAACACTAACACAAGTGCGAAAAGTGGTTTTTCAACACTAATACAAGTGCAAAAGTGGTTTCCTGCACCAACACAAGTGCGAAAAGTGGTTTTTCAACACTAACAAGTGCGAAAAGTGGTTTTTCAACACTAACAAGTGCGAAAAGTGGTTTTTCAACACTATCACAAATGCAAAAAGTGTTTTTTCCACACTAATACAAGTGCAAAAGTGGTTTCCTGCACCAACACAAGTGCGAAAAGTGGTTTTTCAACACTAACGCAAGTGCGAAAAGTGGTTTTTCAACACTAACACAAGTGCGAAAAGTGGTTTTTCCACACTAATACAAGTGCAAAAAGTGGTTTCCTGCACCAACACAAGTGCAAAAAGTGGTTTTTCAACACTAACACAAGTGCGAAAAGTGGTTTTTCAACACTAACACAAGTGCGAAAAGTGGTTTTTCAACACTATCACAAGTGCAAAAGTGGTTTCCTGCACCAACACAAGTGCGAAAAGTGGTTTTCAACACTAACACAAGTGCGAAAAGTGGTTTTTCAACACTAACACAAGTGCGAAAAGTGTTTTTTCCACACTAATACAAGTGCAAAAGTGGTTTCCTGCACCAACACAAGTGCGAAAAGTGTATTTTTCAACACTAACACAAGTGCGAAAAGTGGTTTTTCAACACTAACACAAGTGCAAAAAGTGGTTTTTCAACACTAACACAAGTGCAAAAAGTGGTTTTTCAACACTAACACAAATGCGAAAAGTGTTTTTTCAACACTAACACAAGTGCGAAAAGTGTTTTTTCCACACTAATACAAGTGCAAAAGTGGTTTCCTGCACCAACACAAGTGCGAAAAGTGTTTTTTCCACACTAATACAAGTGCAAAAGTGGTTTCCTGCACCAACACAAGTGCGAAAAGTGGTTTTTCAACACTAACACAAGTGCGAAAAGTGGTTTTACCACACCAACACAAGTGCGAAAAGTGGTTTTTCCACACTAATACAAGTGCAAAAGTGGTTTTTCAACACTATCACAAATGCAAAAAGTGTTTTTTCCACACTAATACAAGTGCAAAAGTGGTTTCCTGCACCAACACAAGTGCAAAAAGTGGTTTTTCAACACTAACACAAGTGCGAAAAGTGGTTTTTCAACACTAACACAAGTGCGAAAAGTGGTTTTTCAACACTATCACAAGTGCAAAAGTGGTTTCCTGCACCAACACAAGTGCGAAAAGTGGTTTTTCAACACTAACACAAGTGCGAAAAGTGGTTTTTCAACACTAACACAAGTGCGAAAAGGGTTTTTTCCACACTAATACAAGTGCAAAAGTGGTTTCCTGCACCAACACAAGTGCGAAAAGTGGTTTTCCAACACTAACACAAGTGCGAAAAGTGGTTTTTCAACACTAACACAAGTGCAAAAAGTGGTTTTTCAACACTAACACAAGTGCAGAAAGTGGTTTTTCAACACTAACACAAGTGCAAAAAGTGGTTTTTCAACACTAACACAAGTGCGAAAAGTGTTTTTTCAACACTAACACAAGTGCGAAAAGTGTTTTTTCCACACTAATACAAGTGCAAAAGTGGTTTCCTGCACCAACACAAGTGCGAAAAGTGGTTTTTCAACGTTACACAAGTGCGAAAAGTGGTTTCCTGCACCAACACAAGTGCGAAAAGTGCTTTTTCAACACTAACACAAGTGCGAAAAGTGGTTTTACAACACTAATACAAGTGCGAAAAGTGGTTTTTCCACACTAATACAAGTGCAAAAGTGGTTTCCTGCACCAACACAAGTGCGAAAAGTGGTTTTTCAACACTAACACAAGTGCGAAAAGTGGTTTTTCAACACCAACACAAGTGCGAAAAGTGGTTTTTCCACACTAATACAAGTGCAAAAGTGGTTTCCTGCAACAACACAAGTGCGAAAAGTGGTTTTTCAACACTATCACAAGTGGGAAAAGTGGTTTTTCAACACTAACACAAGTGCGAAAAGTGGTTTTTCAACACTATCACAAATGCAAAAAGTGTTTTTTCCACACTAATACAAGTGCAAAAGTGGTTTCCTGCACCAACACAAGTGCGAAAAGTGGTTTTTCAACACCAACACAAGTGCAAAAAGTGGTTTTTCCACACTAATACAAGTGCAAAAGTGGTTTCCTGCACCAACACAAGTGCGAAAAGTGGTTTTTCAACACTATCACAAGTGGGAAAAGTGGTTTTTCAACACTAACACAAGTGCGAAAAGTGGTTTTTCAACACTATCACAAATGCAAAAAGTGTTTTTTCCACACTAATACAAGTGCAAAAGTGGTTTCCTGCACCAACACAAGTGCGAAAAGTGGTTTTTCAACACTAACACAAGTGCGAAAAGTGGTTTTTCAACACTAACAAGTGCGAAAAGTGGTTTTCCACACCAATACAAGTGCAAAAGTGGTTTCCTGCACCAACACAAGTGCGAAAAGTGCTTTTTCAACACTAACACAAGTGCGAAAAGTGCTTTTTCAACACTAACACAAGTGCGAAAAGTGGTTTTTCCACACTAATACAAGTGCAAAAGTGGTTTCCTGCACCAACACAAGTGCGAAAAGTGGTTTTTCAACACTAACACAAGTGCGAAAAGTGTTTTTTCCACACTAATACAAGTGCAAAAGTGGTTTCCTGCACCAACACAAGTGCGAAAAGTGGTTTTTCAACACTAACACAAGTGCGAAAAGTGTTTTTTCCACACTAATACAAGTGCAAAAGTGGTTTCCTGCACCAACACAAGTGCGAAAAGTGCTTTTTCAACACTAACACAAGTGCGAAAAGTGCTTTTTCAACACTAACACAAGTGCGAAAAGTGGTTTTTCCACACTAATACAAGTGCAAAAGTGGTTTCCTGCACCAACACAAGTGCGAAAAGTGGTTTTTCAACACTAACACAAGTGCGAAAAGTGGTTTCCTGCACCAACACATGTGCGAAAAGTGGTTTTTCAACACTAACACAAGTGCGAAAAGTGGTTTTACCACACTAATACAAGTGGGAAAAGTGGTTTTTCCACACTAATACAAGTGCAAAAGTGGTTTCCTGCACCAACACAAGTGCGAAAAGTGGTTTTTCAACACTAACACAAGTGCAAAAAGTGGTTTTTCAACACCAACACAAGTGCGAAAAGTGGTTTTTCCACACTAATACAAGTGCAAAAGTGGTTTCCTGCACCAACACAAGTGCGAAAAGTGGTTTTTCAACACTAACACAAGTGCGAAAAGTGGTTTTTCAACACCAACACAAGTGCGAAAAGTGGTTTTCCACACCAATACAAGTGCAAAAGTGGTTTCCTGCACCAACACAAGTGCGAAAAGTGCTTTTTCAACACTAACACAAGTGCGAAAAGTGGTTTTTCCACACTAATACAAGTGCAAAAGTGGTTTCCTGCACCAACACAAGTGCGAAAAGTGGTTTTTCAACACTAACACAAGTGCGAAAAGTGTTTTTTCCACACTAATACAAGTGCAAAAGTGGTTTCCTGCACCAACACAAGTGCGAAAAGTGGTTTTTCAACACTAACACAAGTGCGAAAAGTGTTTTTTCCACACTAATACAAGTGCAAAAGTGGTTTCCTGCACCAACACAAGTGCGAAAAGTGCTTTTTCAACACTAACACAAGTGCGAAAAGTGCTTTTTCAACACTAACACAAGTGCGAAAAGTGGTTTTTCCACACTAATACAAGTGCAAAAGTGGTTTCCTGCACCAACACAAGTGCGAAAAGTGGTTTTTCAACACTAACACAAGTGCGAAAAGTGGTTTCCTGCACCAACACAAGTGCGAAAAGTGGTTTTTCAACACTAACACAAGTGCGAAAAGTGGTTTTACCACACTAATACAAGTGGGAAAAGTGGTTTTTCCACACTAATACAAGTGCAAAAGTGGTTTCCTGCACCAACACAAGTGCGAAAAGTGGTTTTTCAACACTAACACAAGTGCAAAAAGTGGTTTTTCAACACCAACACAAGTGCGAAAAGTGGTTTTTCCACACTAATACAAGTGCAAAAGTGGTTTCCTGCACCAACACAAGTGCGAAAAGTGGTTTTTCAACACTAACACAAGTGCGAAAAGTGGTTTTTCAACACCAACACAAGTGCGAAAAGTGGTTTTCCACACCAATACAAGTGCAAAAGTGGTTTCCTGCACCAACACAAGTGCGAAAAGTGCTTTTTCAACACTAACACAAGTGCGAAAAGTGGTTTTTCCACACTAATACAAGTGCAAAAGTGGTTTCCTGCACCAACACAAGTGCGAAAAGTGGTTTTTCAACACTAACACAAGTGCGAAAAGTGTTTTTTCCACACTAATACAAGTGCAAAAGTGGTTTCCTGCACCAACACAAGTGCGAAAAGTGGTTTTTTAACACTATCACAAGTGCAAAAAGTGTTTTTCCATACTAATACAAGTGCAAAAGTGGTTTCCTGCACCAACACAAGTGCGAAAAGTGGTTTTTCAACACTAACACAAGTGCGAAAAGTGTTTTTTCCACACTAATACAAGTGCAAAAGTGTTTCCTGCACCAACACAAGTGCGAAAAGTGTTTTTCAACACTAACACAAGTGCGAAAAGTGGTTTTTCAACACTAACACAAGTGTGAAAAGTGGTTTTTCCACACTAATACAAGTGCAAAAGTGGTTTCCTGCACCAACACAAGTGCAAAAAGTGTTTTTCCACACTAATGCAAGTGCAAAAGTGGTTTCCTGCACCACCACAATTGCGAAAAGTGGTTTTTCAACACTAACACAAGTGCGAAAAGTGGTTTTTCCACACTAATACAAGTGCGAAAAGTGGTTTTTCAACACTAACACAAGTGCGAAAAGTGGTTTTTCAACACTAACACAAGTGCGAAAAGTGGTTTTTCAACACTAACACAAGTGCGAAAAGTGTTTTCTCCACACTAATACAAGTGCAAAAGTGGTTTCCTGCACCAACACAAGTGCGAAAAGTGGTTTTTCAACACTAACAAGTGCGAAAAGTGGTTTTTCAACACTAACACAAGTGCGAAAATTGGTTTTTCCACACCAATACAAGTGCAAAAGTGGTTTCCTGCACCAACACAAGTGCGAAAAGTCGTTTTTCAACACTAACACAAGTGCGAAAAGTGCTTTTTCAACACTAACACTAGTGCAAAAAGTGGTTTTTCCACACGAATACAAGTGCAAAAAGTGGTTTCCTGCACCAACACAAGTGCAAAAAGTGGTTTTTCAACACTAACACAAGTGCGAAAAGTGGTTTTTCAACACTAACACAAGTGCGAAAAGTGGTTTTTCAACACTATCACAAGTGCAAAAGTGGTTTCCTGCACCAACACAAGTGCGAAAAGTGGTTTTTCAACACTAACACAAGTGCGAAAAGTGGTTTTTCAACACTAACACAAGTGCGAAAAGTGTTTTTTCCACACTAATACAAGTGCAAAAGTGGTTTCCTGCACCAACACAAGTGCGAAAAGTGGTTTTTCAACACTAACACAAGTGCGAAAAGTGGTTTATCAACACTAACACAAGTGCGAAAAGTGGTTTTTCAACACTATCACAAGTGCAAAAAGTGTTTTTTCCACACTAATACAAGTGCGAAAAGTGGTTTTTCAACACTAACACAAGTGCGAAAAGTGGTTTTTCCACACTAATACAAGTGCGAAAAGTGGTTTTTCCACACTAATACAAGTGCGAAAAGTGGTTTTTCAACACTAACACAAGTGCAAAAGTGGTTTCCTGCACCAACACAAGTGCGAAAAGTGGTTTTTCCACACTAATACAAGTGCAAAAGTGGTTTCCTGCACCAACACAAGTGCGAAAAGTGGTTTTTCAACACTAACGCAAGTGCGAAAAGTGGTTTTTCAACACTAACACAAGTGCGAAAAGTGGTTTTTCAACACTAACAGAAGTGCAAAAAGTGGTTTTTCCACATTAATACAAGTGCAAAAGTGGTTTCCTGCACCAACACAAGTGCGAAAAGTGGTTTTTCAACACTAACACAAGTGCGAAAAGTGGTTTTTCAACACTATCACAAGTGCATAAAGTGTGTTTTCCACACTAATACAACTGCAAAAGTGGTTTCCTGCACCAACACAAGTGCGAAAAGTGGTTTTTCAACACTAACACAAGTGCGAAAAGTGGTTTTTCAACACTAACACAAGTGCGAAAAGTGGTTTTTCCACACTAATACAACTGCAAAAGTGGTTTCCTGCACCAACACAAGTGCGAAAAGTGGTTTCCTGCACCAACACAAGTGCGAAAAGTGGTTTTTCAACACTAACAAGTGCGAAAAGTGGTTTTTCAACACTAACACAAGTGCGAAAATTGGTTTTTCCACACCAATACAAGTGCAAAAGTGGTTTCCTGCACCAACACAAGTGCGAAAAGTCGTTTTTCAACACTAACACAAGTGCGAAAAGTGCTTTTTCAACACTAACACTAGTGCAAAAAGTGGTTTTTCCACACGAATACAAGTGCAAAAAGTGGTTTCCTGCACCAACACAAGTGCAAAAAGTGGTTTTTCAACACTAACACAAGTGCGAAAAGTGGTTTTTCAACACTAACACAAGTGCGAAAAGTGGTTTTTCAACACTATCACAAGTGCAAAAGTGGTTTCCTGCACCAACACAAGTGCGAAAAGTGGTTTTTCAACACTAACACAAGTGCGAAAAGTGGTTTTTCAACACTAACACAAGTGCGAAAAGTGTTTTTTCCACACTAATACAAGTGCAAAAGTGGTTTCCTGCACCAACACAAGTGCGAAAAGTGGTTTTTCAACACTAACACAAGTGCGAAAAGTGGTTTATCAACACTAACACAAGTGCGAAAAGTGGTTTTTCAACACTATCACAAGTGCAAAAAGTGTTTTTTCCACACTAATACAAGTGCGAAAAGTGGTTTTTCAACACTAACACAAGTGCGAAAAGTGGTTTTTCCACACTAATACAAGTGCGAAAAGTGGTTTTTCCACACTAATACAAGTGCGAAAAGTGGTTTTTCAACACTAACACAAGTGCAAAAGTGGTTTCCTGCACCAACACAAGTGCGAAAAGTGGTTTTTCCACACTAATACAAGTGCAAAAGTGGTTTCCTGCACCAACACAAGTGCGAAAAGTGGTTTTTCAACACTAACGCAAGTGCGAAAAGTGGTTTTTCAACACTAACACAAGTGCGAAAAGTGGTTTTTCAACACTAACAGAAGTGCAAAAAGTGGTTTTTCCACATTAATACAAGTGCAAAAGTGGTTTCCTGCACCAACACAAGTGCGAAAAGTGGTTTTTCAACACTAACACAAGTGCGAAAAGTGGTTTTTCAACACTATCACAAGTGCATAAAGTGTGTTTTCCACACTAATACAACTGCAAAAGTGGTTTCCTGCACCAACACAAGTGCGAAAAGTGGTTTTTCAACACTAACACAAGTGCGAAAAGTGGTTTTTCAACACTAACACAAGTGCGAAAAGTGGTTTTTCCACACTAATACAACTGCAAAAGTGGTTTCCTGCACCAACACAAGTGCGAAAAGTGGTTTCCTGCACCAACACAAGTGCGAAAAGTGGTTTTTCAACACTAACACAAGTGCGAAAAGTGGTTTTTCAACACTAACACAAGTGCGAAAAGTGGTTTTTCCACACTAATACAACTGCAAAAGTGGTTTCCTGCACCAACACAAGTGCGAAAAGTGGTTTCCTGCACCAACACAAGTGCGAAAAGTGGTTTTTCAACACTAACACAAGTGCGAAAAGTGGTTTTTCAACACTAACACAAGTGCAAAAAGTGGTTTTTCCACACTAATACAACTGCAAAAGTGGTTTCCTGCACCAACACAAGTGCGAAAAGTGGTTTTTCAACACTAACACAAGTGCGAAAAGTGGTTTTTCAACACTAACACAAGTGCGAAAAGTGGTTTTTCAACACTAACACAAGTGCGAAAAGTGGTTTTTCCACACTAATACAAGTGCAAAAGTGGTTTCCTGCACCAACACAAGTGCAAAAAGTGTTTTTCCACACTAATACAAGTGCAAAAGTGGTTTCCGCACCAACACAAGTGCGAAATGTGGTTTTTCAACACTAACACAAGTGCGAAAAGTGGTTTTTCAACACTAACACAAGTGCGAAAAGTGGTTTTTCAACACTAACACAAGTGCGAAAAGTGTTTTCTCCACACTAATACAAGTGCAAAAGTGGTTTCCTGCACCAACACAAGTGCGAAAAGTGGTTTTTCAACACTAACAAGTGCGAAAAGTGGTTTTTCAACACTAACACAAGTGCGTAAATTGGTTTTTCCACACCAATACAAGTGCAAAAGTGGTTTCCTGCACCAACACAAGTGCGAAAAGTCGTTTTTCAACACTAACACAAATGCGAAAAGTGCTTTTTCAACACTAACACTAGTGCAAAAAGTGGTTTTTCCACACGAATACAAGTGCAAAAAGTGGTTTCCTGCACCAACACAAGTGCAAAAAGTGGTTTTTCAACACTAACACAAGTGCGAAAAGTGGTTTTTCAACACTAACACAAGTGCGAAAAGTGGTTTTTCAACACTATCACAAGTGCAAAAGTGGTTTCCTGCACCAACACAAGTGCGAAAAGTGGTTTTTCAACACTAACACAAGTGCGAAAAGTGGTTTTTCAACACTAACACAAGTGCGAAAAGTGTTTTTTCCACACTAATACAAGTGCAAAAGTGGTTTCCTGCACCAACACAAGTGCGAAAAGTGGTTTTTCAACACTAACACAAGTGCGAAAAGTGGTTTATCAACACTAACACAAGTGCGAAAAGTGGTTTTTCAACACTATCACAAGTGCAAAAAGTGTTTTTTCCACACTAATACAAGTGCGAAAAGTGGTTTTTCAACACTAACACAAGTGCGAAAAGTGGTTTTTCCACACTAATACAAGTGCGAAAAGTGGTTTTTCCACACTAATACAAGTGCGAAAAGTGGTTTTTCAACACTAACACAAGTGCAAAAGTGGTTTCCTGCACCAACACAAGTGCGAAAAGTGGTTTTTCCACACTAATACAAGTGCAAAAGTGGTTTCCTGCACCAACACAAGTGCGAAAAGTGGTTTTTCAACACTAACGCAAGTGCGAAAAGTGGTTTTTCAACACTAACACAAGTGCGAAAAGTGGTTTTTCAACACTAACAGAAGTGCAAAAAGTGGTTTTTCCACATTAATACAAGTGCAAAAGTGGTTTCCTGCACCAACACAAGTGCGAAAAGTGGTTTTTCAACACTAACACAAGTGCGAAAAGTGGTTTTTCAACACTATCACAAGTGCATAAAGTGTGTTTTCCACACTAATACAACTGCAAAAGTGGTTTCCTGCACCAACACAAGTGCGAAAAGTGGTTTTTCAACACTAACACAAGTGCGAAAAGTGGTTTTTCAACACTAACACAAGTGCGAAAAGTGGTTTTTCCACACTAATACAACTGCAAAAGTGGTTTCCTGCACCAACACAAGTGCGAAAAGTGGTTTCCTGCACCAACACAAGTGCGAAAAGTGGTTTTTCAACACTAACAAGTGCGAAAAGTGGTTTTTCAACACTAACACAAGTGCGAAAATTGGTTTTTCCACACCAATACAAGTGCAAAAGTGGTTTCCTGCACCAACACAAGTGCGAAAAGTCGTTTTTCAACACTAACACAAGTGCGAAAAGTGCTTTTTCAACACTAACACTAGTGCAAAAAGTGGTTTTTCCACACGAATACAAGTGCAAAAAGTGGTTTCCTGCACCAACACAAGTGCAAAAAGTGGTTTTTCAACACTAACACAAGTGCGAAAAGTGGTTTTTCAACACTAACACAAGTGCGAAAAGTGGTTTTTCAACACTATCACAAGTGCAAAAGTGGTTTCCTGCACCAACACAAGTGCGAAAAGTGGTTTTTCAACACTAACACAAGTGCGAAAAGTGGTTTTTCAACACTAACACAAGTGCGAAAAGTGTTTTTTCCACACTAATACAAGTGCAAAAGTGGTTTCCTGCACCAACACAAGTGCGAAAAGTGGTTTTTCAACACTAACACAAGTGCGAAAAGTGGTTTATCAACACTAACACAAGTGCGAAAAGTGGTTTTTCAACACTATCACAAGTGCAAAAAGTGTTTTTTCCACACTAATACAAGTGCGAAAAGTGGTTTTTCAACACTAACACAAGTGCGAAAAGTGGTTTTTCCACACTAATACAAGTGCGAAAAGTGGTTTTTCCACACTAATACAAGTGCGAAAAGTGGTTTTTCAACACTAACACAAGTGCAAAAGTGGTTTCCTGCACCAACACAAGTGCGAAAAGTGGTTTTTCCACACTAATACAAGTGCAAAAGTGGTTTCCTGCACCAACACAAGTGCGAAAAGTGGTTTTTCAACACTAACGCAAGTGCGAAAAGTGGTTTTTCAACACTAACACAAGTGCGAAAAGTGGTTTTTCAACACTAACAGAAGTGCAAAAAGTGGTTTTTCCACATTAATACAAGTGCAAAAGTGGTTTCCTGCACCAACACAAGTGCGAAAAGTGGTTTTTCAACACTAACACAAGTGCGAAAAGTGGTTTTTCAACACTATCACAAGTGCATAAAGTGTGTTTTCCACACTAATACAACTGCAAAAGTGGTTTCCTGCACCAACACAAGTGCGAAAAGTGGTTTTTCAACACTAACACAAGTGCGAAAAGTGGTTTTTCAACACTAACACAAGTGCGAAAAGTGGTTTTTCCACACTAATACAACTGCAAAAGTGGTTTCCTGCACCAACACAAGTGCGAAAAGTGGTTTCCTGCACCAACACAAGTGCGAAAAGTGGTTTTTCAACACTAACACAAGTGCGAAAAGTGGTTTTTCAACACTAACACAAGTGCGAAAAGTGGTTTTTCCACACTAATACAACTGCAAAAGTGGTTTCCTGCACCAACACAAGTGCGAAAAGTGGTTTCCTGCACCAACACAAGTGCGAAAAGTGGTTTTTCAACACTAACACAAGTGCGAAAAGTGGTTTTTCAACACTAACACAAGTGCAAAAAGTGGTTTTTCCACACTAATACAACTGCAAAAGTGGTTTCCTGCACCAACACAAGTGCGAAAAGTGGTTTTTCAACATTAACACAAGTGCGAAAAGTGGTTTTTCAACACTAACACAAGTGCGAAAAGTGGTTTTTCAACACTAACACAAGTGCGAAAAGTGGTTTTTCCACACTAATACAAGTGCAAAAGTGGTTTCCTGCACCAACACAAGTGCAAAAAGTGTTTTTCCACACTAATACAAGTGCAAAAGTGGTTTCCGCACCAACACAAGTGCGAAATGTGGTTTTTCAACACTAACACAAGTGCGAAAAGTGGTTTTTCAACACTAACACAAGTGCGAAAAGTGGTTTTTCAACACTAACACAAGTGCGAAAAGTGGTTTTTCAACACTAACACAAGTGCGAAAAGTGGTTTTTCAACACTAACACAAGTGCGAAAAGTGGTTTTCCACAATAATACAAGAGCAAAAGTGGTTTCCTGCACCACCACAAGTGCGAAAAGTGGTTTTTCAACACTAACACAAGTGCGAAAAGTGGTTTTTCAACACTAACACAAGTGCGAAAAGTGGTTTTTCCACACTAATACAAGTGCAAAAGTGGTTTCCTGCACCAACACAAGTGCGAAAAGTGGTTTTTCAACACTAACACAAGTGCGAAAAGTGGTTTTTCCACACTAATACAAGTGCAAAAGTGGTTTCCTGCACCAACACAAGTGCGAAAAGTGGTTTTTCAACACTAACACAAGTGCGAAAAGTGGTTTTTCAACACTAACACAAGTGCGAAAAGTGGTTTTTCAACACTAACACAAGTGCAAAAAGTGGTTTTTCAACACTAATACAAGTGCAAAAGTGGTTTCCTGCACCAACACAAGTGTGAAAAGTGGTTTTTCAACACTAACACAAGTGTGAAAAGTGGTTTATCAACACTAACACAAGTGCGAAAAGTGGTTTTTCAACACTAACACAAGTGGGAAAAGTGGTTTTTCAACACTAACACAAGTGCGAAAAGTGGTTTCCTGCACCAACACAAGTGCGAAAAGTGGTTTTTCCACACTAATACAAGTGCAAAAGTGGTTTCCTGCACCAACACAAGTGCGAAAGGTGTTTTTTCAACACTAACACAAGTGCAAAAAGTGTTTTTTCCACACTAATACAAGTGCAAAAGTGGTTTCCTGCACCAACACAAGTGCGAAAAGTGGTTTTTCAACACTAACACAAGTGCGAAAAGTGGTTTATCAACACTAACACAAGTGCGAAAAGTGGTTTTTCAACACTAACACAAGTGCGAAAAGTGGTTTTTCCACACTAATACAAGTGCAAAAGTGGTTTCCTGCACCAACACAAGTGCGAAA
The DNA here is from genome assembly GCF_964187855.1 of Myxine glutinosa. NCBI lineage: Eukaryota > Metazoa > Chordata > Myxini > Myxiniformes > Myxinidae > Myxine > Myxine glutinosa. The sequence continues at coordinate 174,368 of NW_027616772.1, forward strand.
AGTGGTTTTTCAACACTAACACAAGTGCGAAAAGTGGTTTTTTAACACTATCACAAGTGCAAAAAGTGTTTTTCCACACTAATACAAGTGCAAAAGTGGTTTCCTGCACCAACACAAGTGCGAAAAGTGGTTTTTCAACACTAACACAAGTGCGAAAAGTGTTTTTTCCACACTAATACAAGTGCAAAAGTGGTTTCCTGCACCAACACAAGTGCGAAAAGTGGTTTTTCAACACTAACACAAGTGCGAAAAGTGGTTTTTCAACACTATCACAAGTGGGAAAAGTGGTTTTTCAACACTAACACAAGTGCGAAAAGTGGTTTTTCAACACTATCACAAATGCAAAAAGTGTTTTTTCCACACAAATACAAGTGCAAAAGTGGTTTCCTGCACCAACACAAGTGCGAAAAGTGGTTTTTCAACACTAACACAAGTGCGAAAAGTGGTTTTTCAACACTAACACAAGTGCGAAAAGTTGTTTTCCACACCAATACAAGTGCAAAAGTGGTTTCCTGCACCAACACAAGTGCGAAAAGTGCTTTTTCAACACTAACACAAGTGCGAAAAGTGGTTTTTCCACACTAATACAAGTGCAAAAGTGGTTTCCTGCACCAACACAAGTGCGAAAAGTGTTTTTTCAACACTAACACAAGTGCGAAAAGTGTTTTTTCCACACTAATACAAGTGCAAAAGTGGTTTCCTGCACCAACACAAGTGCGAAAAGTGGTTTTTTAACACTATCACAAGTGCAAAAAGTGTTTTTCCACACTAATACAAGTGCAAAAGTGGTTTCCTGCACCAACACAAGTGCAAAAAGTGGTTTTTCAACACTAACACAAGTGCGAAAAGTGTTTTTTCCACACTAATACAAGTGCAAAAGTGGTTTCCTGCACCAACATAAGTGCGAAAAGTGGTTTTTCAACACTAACACAAGTGCGAAAAGTGGTTTTTCAACACTAACACAAGTGTGAAAAGTGGTTTTTCCACACTAATACAAGTGCAAAAGTGGTTTCCTGCACCAACACAAGTGCAAAAAGTGTTTTTCCACACTAATGCAAGTGCAAAAGTGGTTTCCTGCACCACCACAAGTGCGAAAAGTGGTTTTTCAACACTAACACAAGTGCGAAAAGTGGTTTTTCCACACTAATACAAGTGCAAAAGTGGTTTCCTGCACCAACACAAGTGCGAAAAGTGGTTTTTCAACACTAACACAAGTGCGAAAAGTGGTTTTTCAACACTAACACAAGTGCGAAAAGTGGTTTTTCAACACTAACATAAGTGCGAAAAGTGGTTTTTCAACACTAACACAAGTGCGAAAAGTGGTTTTTCAACACTAACACAAGTGCGAAAAGTGTTTTCTCCACACTAATACAAGTGCAAAAGTGGTTTCCTGCACCAACACAAGTGCGAAAAGTGGTTTTTCAACACTAACAAGTGCGAAAAGTGGTTTTTAAACACTAACACAAGTGCGAAAAGTGGTTTTTCCACACCAATACAAGTGCAAAAGTGGTTTCCTGCACCAACACAAGTGCGAAAAGTCGTTTTTCAACACTAACACAAGTGCGAAAAGTGCTTTTTCAACACTAACACTAGTGCAAAAAGTGGTTTTTCCACACGAATACAAGTGCAAAAAGTGGTTTCCTGCACCAACACAAGTGCAAAAAGTGGTTTTTCAACACTAACACAAGTGCGAAAAGTGGTTTTTCAACACGAACACAAGTGTGAAAAGTGGTTTTTCAACACCATCACAAGTGCAAAAGTGGTTTCCTGCACCAACACAAGTGCGAAAAGTGGTTTTTCAACACTAACACAAGTGCGAAAAGTGGTTTTTCAACACTAACACAAGTGCGAAAAGTGGTTTTTCAACACTAACACAAGTGCGAAAAGTGTTTTTTTCCACACTAATACAAGTGCAAAAGTGGTTTCCTGCACCAACACAAGTGCGAAAAGTGGTTTTTCAACACTAACACAAGTGCGAAAAGTGGTTTATCAACACTAACACAAGTGCGAAAAGTGGTTTTTCAACACTAACACAAGTGCGAAAAGTGGTTTTTCCACACTAATACAAGTGCGAAAAGTGGTTTTTCCACACTAATACAAGTGCGAAAAGTGGTTTTTCAACACTAACACAAGTGCAAAAGTGGTTTCCTGCACCAACACAAGTGCGAAAAGTGGTTTTTCCACACTAATACAAGTGCAAAAGTGGTTTCCTGCACCAACACAAGTGCGAAAAGTGGTTTTTCAACACTAACGCAAGTGCGAAAAGTGGTTTTTCAACACTAACACAAGTGCGAAAAGTGGTTTTTCAACACTAACAGAAGTGCAAAAAGTGGTTTTTCCACACTAATACAAGTGCAAAAGTGGTTTCCTGCACCAACACAAGTGCGAAAAGTGGTTTTTCAACACTAACACAAGTGCGAAAAGTGGTTTTTCAACACTATCACAAGTGCAAAAAGTGTGTTTTCCACACTAATACAACTGCAAAAGTGGTTTCCTGCACCAACACAAGTGTGAAAAGTGGTTTTTCAACACTAACACAAATGCGAAAAGTGGTTTTTCAACACTAACACAAGTGCGAAAAGTGGTTTTTCCACACTAATACAACTGCAAAAGTGGTTTCCTGCACCAACACAAGTGCGAAAAGTGGTTTCCTGCACCAACACAAGTGCGAAAAGTGGTTTTTCAACACTAACACAAGTGCGAAAAGTGGTTTTTCAACACTAACACAAGTGCGAAAAGTGGTTTTTCCACACTAATACAACTGCAAAAGTGGTTTCCTGCACCAACACAAGTGCGAAAAGTGGTTTTTCAACACTAACACAAGTGCGAAAAGTGGTTTTTCAACACTAACACAAGTGCGAAAAGTGGTTTTTCAACACTAACACAAGTGCGAAAAGTGGTTTTTCCACACTAATACAACTGCAAAAGTGGTTTCCTGCACCAACACAAGTGCAAAAAGTGGTTTTTCAACACTAACACAAGTGCGAAAAGTGGTTTTTAAACACTAACACAAGTGCGAAAAGTGGTTTTTCCACACTAATACAAGTGCAAAAGTGGTTTCCTGCACCAACACAAGCGCGAAAAGTGGTTTTTCAACACTAACACAAGTGCGAAAAGTGGTTTTTCTACACTAACACAAGTGCAAAAAGTGGTTTTTCAACAGTAACACAAGTGCAAAAAGTGTTTTTTCCACACTAATACAAGTGCAAAAGTGGTTTCCTGCACCAACACAAGTGCAAAAAGTGTTTTTCCACACTAATACAAGTGCAAAAGTGGTTTCCGCACCAACACAAGTGCGAAAAGTGGTTTTTCAACACTAACACAAGTGCGAAAAGTGGTTTTTCAACACTAACACAAGTGCGAAAAGTGGTTTTTCAACACTAACAGAAGTGCGAAAAGTGGTTTTTCAACACTAACACAAGTGCGAAAAGTGGTTTTTCAACACTAACACAAGTGCGAAAAGTGGTTTTCCACAATAATACAAGTGCAAAAGTGGTTTCCTGCACCACCACAAGTGCGAAAAGTGGTTTTTCAACACTAACACAAGTGCGAAAAGTGGTTTTTCAACACTAACACAAGTGCGAAAAGTGGTTTTTCCACACTAATACAAGTGCAAAAGTGGTTTCCTGCACCAACACAAGTGCGAAAAGTGGTTTTTCAACACTAACACAAGTGCGAAAAGTGGTTTTTCCACACTAATACAAGTGCAAAAGTGGTTTCCTGCACCAACACAAGTGCGAAAAGTGGTTTTTCAACACTAACACAAGTGGGAAAAGTGGTTTTTCAACACTAACACAAGTGCGAAAAGTGGTTTTTCAACACTAACACAAGTGCAAAAAGTGGTTTTTCAACACTAACACAAGTGCGAAAGGTGTTTTTTCAACACTAACACAAGTGCAAAAAGTGTTTTTTCCACACTAATACAAGTGCAAAAGTGGTTTCCTGCACCAACACAAGTGCGAAAAGTGGTTTTTCAACACTAACACAAGTGCGAAAAGTGGTTTATCAACACTAACACAAGTGCGAAAAGTGGTTTTTCAACACTAACACAAGTGCGAAAAGTGGTTTTTCCACACTAATACAAGTGCAAAAGTGGTTTCCTGCACCAACACAAGTGCGAAAAGTGGTTTTTCAACACTATCACAAGTGCAAAAAGTGTTTTTCCACACTAATACAAGTGCAAAAGTGGTTTCCTGCACCAACACAAGTGCGAAAAGTGGTTTTTCAACACTAACACAAGTGCGAAAAGTGTTTTTTCCACACAAATACAAGTGCAAAAGTGGTTTCCTGCACCAACACAAGTGCGAAAAGTGGTTTTTCAACACTAACACAAGTGCGAAAAGTGGTTTTTCAACACTAACACAAGTGTGAAAAGTGGTTTTTCCGCACTAATACAAGTGCAAAAGTGGTTTCCTGCACCAACACAAGTGCAAAAAGTGTTTTTCCACACTAATGCAAGTGCAAAAGTGGTTTCCTGCACCACCACAAGTGCGAAAAGTGTTTTTCCACACTAATACAAGTGCAAAAGTGGTTTCCGCACCAACACAAGTGCGAAAAGTGGTTTTTCAACACTAACACAAGTGCGAAAAGTGGTTTTTCAACACTAACACAAGTGCGAAAAGTGGTTTTTCAACACTAACAGAAGTGCGAAAAGTGGTTTTTCAACACTAACACAAGTGCGAAAAGTGGTTTTTCAACACTAACACAAGTGCGAAAAGTGGTTTTCCACAATAATACAAGTGCAAAAGTGGTTTCCTGCACCACCACAAGTGCGAAAAGTGGTTTTTCAACACTAACACAAGTGCGAAAAGTGGTTTTTCAACACTAACACAAGTGCGAAAAGTGGTTTTTCCACACTAATACAAGTGCAAAAGTGGTTTCCTGCACCAACACAAGTGCGAAAAGTGGTTTTTCAACACTAACACAAGTGCGAAAAGTGGTTTTTCCACACTAATACAAGTGCAAAAGTGGTTTCCTGCACCAACACAAGTGCGAAAAGTGGTTTTTCAACACTAACACAAGTGGGAAAAGTGGTTTTTCAACACTAACACAAGTGCGAAAAGTGGTTTTTCAACACTAACACAAGTGCAAAAAGTGGTTTTTCAACACTAACACAAGTGCGAAAGGTGTTTTTTCAACACTAACACAAGTGCAAAAAGTGTTTTTTCCACACTAATACAAGTGCAAAAGTGGTTTCCTGCACCAACACAAGTGCGAAAAGTGGTTTTTCAACACTAACACAAGTGCGAAAAGTGGTTTATCAACACTAACACAAGTGCGAAAAGTGGTTTTTCAACACTAACACAAGTGCGAAAAGTGGTTTTTCCACACTAATACAAGTGCAAAAGTGGTTTCCTGCACCAACACAAGTGCGAAAAGTGGTTTTTCAACACTATCACAAGTGCAAAAAGTGTTTTTCCACACTAATACAAGTGCAAAAGTGGTTTCCTGCACCAACACAAGTGCGAAAAGTGGTTTTTCAACACTAACACAAGTGCGAAAAGTGTTTTTTCCACACAAATACAAGTGCAAAAGTGGTTTCCTGCACCAACACAAGTGCGAAAAGTGGTTTTTCAACACTAACACAAGTGCGAAAAGTGGTTTTTCAACACTAACACAAGTGTGAAAAGTGGTTTTTCCACACTAATACAAGTGCAAAAGTGGTTTCCTGCACCAACACAAGTGCAAAAAGTGTTTTTCCACACTAATGCAAGTGCAAAAGTGGTTTCCTGCACCACCACAAGTGCGAAAAGTGGTTTTTCAACACTAACACAAGTGCGAAAAGTGGTTTTTCCACACTAATACAAGTGCAAAAGTGGTTTCCTGCACCATCACAAGTGCGAAATGTGGTTTTTCAACACTAACACAAGTGCGAAAAGTGGTTTTTCAACACTAACACAAGTGCGAAAAGTGGTTTTTCAACACTAACACAAGTGCAAAAAGTGGTTTTTCAACACTAACACAAGTGCAAAAAGTGGTTTTTCAACACTAACACAAGTGCGAAAAGTGTTTTTTCAACACTAACACAAGTGCGAAAAGTGTTTTTTCCACACTAATACAAGTGCAAAAGTGGTTTCCTGCACCAACACAAGTGCGAAAAGTGGTTTTTCAACACTAACACAAGTGCGAAAAGTGGTTTCCTGCACCAACACAAGTGCGAAAAGTGGTTTTTCAACACTAACACAAGTGCGAAAAGTGGTTTTACCACACTAATACAAGTGCGAAAAGTGGTTTTTCCACACTAATACAAGTGCAAAAGTGGTTTCCTGCACCAACACAACTGCGAAAAGTGGTTTTTCAACACTAACACAAGTGCGAAAAGTGGTTTTTCAACACCAACACAAGTGCGAAAAGTGGTTTTTCCACACTAATACAAGTGCAAAAGTGGTTTCCTGCACCAACACAAGTGCGAAAAGTGGTTTTTCAACACTATCACAAGTGGGAAAAGTGGTTTTTCAACACTAACACAAGTGCGAAAAGTGTTTTTCAACACTATCACAAATGCAAAAAGTGTTTTTTCCACACTAATACAAGTGCAAAAGTGGTTTCCTGCACCAACACAAGTGCGAAAAGTGGTTTTTCAACACCAACACAAGTGCGAAAAGTGGTTTTTCCACACTAATACAAGTGCAAAAGTGGTTTCCTGCACCAACACAAGTGCGAAAAGTGGTTTTTCAACACTATCACAAGTGGGAAAAGTGGTTTTTCAACACTAACACAAGTGCGAAAAGTGGTTTTTCAACACTATCACAAATGCAAAAAGTGTTTTTTCCACACTAATACAAGTGCAAAAGTGGTTTCCTGCACCAACACAAGTGCGAAAAGTGGTTTTTCAACACTAACACAAGTGCGAAAAGTGGTTTTTCAACACTAACAAGTGCGAAAAGTGGTTTTCCACACCAATACAAGTGCAAAAGTGGTTTCCTGCACCAACACAAGTGCGAAAAGTGCTTTTTCAACACTAACACAAGTGCGAAAAGTGCTTTTTCAACACTAACACAAGTGCGAAAAGTGGTTTTTCCACACTAATACAAGTGCAAAAGTGGTTTCCTGCACCAACACAAGTGCGAAAAGTGGTTTTTCAACACTAACACAAGTGCGAAGTGTTTTTTCCACACTAATACAAGTGCAAAAGTGGTTTCCTGCACCAACACAAGTGCGAAAAGTGGTTTTTCAACACTAACACAAGTGCGAAAAGTGTTTTTTCCACACTAATACAAGTGCAAAAGTGGTTTCCTGCACCAACACAAGTGCGAAAAGTGGTTTTTCAACACTAACACAAGTGCGAAAAGTGGTTTCCTGCACCAACACAAGTGCGAAAAGTGGTTTTTCAACACTAACACAAGTGCGAAAAGTGGCTTTACCACACTAATACAAGTGCGAAAAGTGGTTTTTCCACACTAATACAAGTGCAAAAGTGGTTTCCTGCACCAACACAAGTGCGAAAAGTGGTTTTTCAACACTAACACAAGTGCGAAAAGTGGTTTTTCAACACCAACACAAGTGCGAAAAGTGGTTTTTCCACACTAATACAAGTGCAAAAGTGGTTTCCTGCACCAACACAAGTGCGAAAAGTGGTTTTTCAACACTAACACAAGTGCGAAAAGTGGTTTTTCAACACTATCACAAGTGGGAAAAGTGGTTTTTCAACACTAACACAAGTGCGAAAAGTGGTTTTTCAACACTATCACAAATGCAAAAAGTGTTTTTTCCACACTAAGACAAGTGCAAAAGTGGTTTCCTGCACCAACACAAGTGCGAAAAGTGGTTTTTCAACACTAACACAAGTGCGAAAAGTGGTTTTTCAACACTAACACAAGTGCGAAAAGTGGTTTTCCACACCAATACAAGTGCAAAAATGGTTTCCTGCACCAACACAAGTGCGAAAAGTGCTTTTTCAACACTAACACAAGTGCGAAAAGTGGTTTTTCCACACTAATACAAGTGCAAAAGTGGTTTCCTGCACCAACACAAGTGCGAAAAGTGGTTTTTCAACACTAACACAAGTGCGAAAAGTGTTTTTTCCACACTAATACAAGTGCAAAAGTGGTTTCCTGCACCAACACAAGTGCGAAAAGTGGTTTTTTAACACTATCACAAGTGCAAAAAGTGTTTTTCCACACTAATACAAGTGCAAAAGTGGTTTCCTGCACCAACACAAGTGCGAAAAGTGGTTTTTCAACACTAACACAAGTGCGAAAAGTGTTTTTTCCACACTAATACAAGTGCAAAAGTGGTTTCCTGCACCAACACAAGTGCGAAAAGTGGTTTTTCAACACTAACACAAGTGCGAAAAGTGGTTTTTCAACACTAACACAAGTGTGAAACGTGGTTTTTCCACACTAATACAAGTGCAAAAGTGGTTTTTCCACACTAATACAAGTGCAAAAGTGGTTTCCTGCACCAACACAAGTGCAAAAAGTGTTTTTCCACACTAATGCAAGTGCAAAAGTGGTTTCCTGCACCACCACAAGTGCGAAAAGTGGTTTTTCAACACTAACACAAGTGCGAAAATTGGTTTTTCCACACTAATACAAGTGCAAAAGTGGTTTCCTGCACCAACACAAGTGCGAAAAGTGGTTTTTCAACACTAACACAAGTGCGAAAAGTGGTTTTTCAACACTAACACAAGTGCGAAAAGTGGTTTTTCAACACTAACACAAGTGTGAAAAGTGGTTTTTCAACACTAACACAAGTGCGAAAAGTGGTTTTTCAACACTAACACAAGTGCGAAAAGTGTTTTCTCCACACTAATACAAGTGCAAAAGTGGTTTCCTGCACCAACACAAGTGCGAAAAGTGGTTTTTCAACACTAACAAGTGCGAAAAGTGGTTTTTCAACACTAACACAAGTGCGAAAAGTGGTTTTTCCACACCAATACAAGTGCAAAAGTGGTTTCCTGCACCAACACAAGTGTGAAAAGTCGTTTTTCAACACTAACACAAGTGCGAAAAGTGCTTTTTCAACACTAACACTAGTGCAAAAAGTGGTTTTTCCACACGAATACAAGTGCAAAAAGTGGTTTCCTGCACCAACACAAGTGCAAAAAGTGGTTTTTCAACACTAACACAAGTGCGAAAAGTGGTTTTTCAACACTAACACAAGTGCGAAAAGTGGTTTTTCAACACTATCACAAGTGCAAAAGTGGTTTCCTGCACCAACACAAGTGCGAAAAGTGGTTTTTCAACACTAACACAAGTGCGAAAAGTGGTTTTTCAACACTAACACAAGTGCGAAAAGTGTTTTTTCCACACTAATACAAGTGCAAAAGTGGTTTCCTGCACCAACACAAGTGCGAAAAGTGGTTTTTCAACACTAACACAAGTGCGAAAAGTGGTTTATCAACACTAACACAAGTGCGAAAAGTGGTTTTTCAACACTATCACAAGTGCAAAAAGTGTTTTTTCCACACTAATACAAGTGCGAAAAGTGGTTTTTCAACACTAACACAAGTGCGAAAAGTGGTTTTTCCACACTAATACAAGTGCGAAAAGTGGTTTTTCCACACTAATACAAGTGTGAAAAGTGGTTTTTCAACACTAACACAAGTGCAAAAGTGGTTTCCTGCACCAACACAAGTGCGAAAAGTGGTTTTTCAACACTAACACAAGTGCGAAAAGTGTTTTCTCCACACTAATACAAGTGCAAAAGTGGTTTCCTGCACCAACACAAGTGCGAAAAGTGGTTTTTCAACACTAACAAGTGCGAAAAGTGGTTTTTCAACACTAACACAAGTGCGAAACGTGGTTTTTCCACACCAATACAAGTGCAAAAGTGGTTTCCTGCACCAACACAAGTGCGAAAAGTTGTTTTTCAACACTAACACAAGTGCGAAAAGTGCTTTTTCAACACTAACACTAGTGCAAAAAGTGGTTTTTCCACACGAATACAAGTGCAAAAAGTGGTTTCCTGCACCAACACAAGTGCAAAAAGTGGTTTTTCAACACTAACACAAGTGCGAAAAGTGGTTTTTCAACACTAACACAAGTGCGAAAAGTGGTTTTTCAACACTATCACAAGTGCAAAAGTGGTTTCCTGCACCAACACAAGTGCGAAAAGTGGTTTTTCAACACTAACACAAGTGCGAAAAGTGGTTTTTCAACACTAACACAAGTGCGAAAAGTGTTTTTTCCACACTAATACAAGTGCAAAAGTGGTTTCCTGCACCAACACAAGTGCGAAAAGTGGTTTTTCAACACTAACACAAGTGCGAAAAGTGGTTTATCAACACTAACACAAGTGCGAAAAGTGGTTTTTCAACACTATCACAAGTGCAAAAAGTGTTTTTTCCACAGTAATACAAGTGCGAAAAGTGGTTTTTCAACACTAACACAAGTGCGAAAAGTGGTTTTTCCACACTAATACAAGTGCGAAAAGTGGTTTTTCCACACTAATACAAGTGCGAAAAGTGGTTTTTCAACACTAACACAAGTGCAAAAGTGGTTTCCTGCACCAACACAAGTGCGAAAAGTGGTTTTTCAACACTAACACAAGTGCGAAAAGTGGTTTTTCCACACTAATACAACTGCAAAAGTGGTTTCCTGCACCAACACAAGTGCAAAAAGTGTTTTTCCACACTAATACAAGTGCAAAAGTGGTTTCCGCACCAACACAAGTGCGAAAAGTGGTTTTTCAACACTAACACAAGTGCGAAAAGTGGTTTTTCAACACTAACACAACTGCGAAAAGTGGTTTTTCAACACTAACACAAGTGCGAAAAGTGGTTTTTCAACACTAACACAAGTGCGAAAAGTGGTTTTTCAACACTAACACAAGTGCGAAAAGTGGTTTTCCACAATAATACAAGTGCAAAAGTGGTTTCCTGCACCACCACAAGTGCGAAAAGTGGTTTTTCAACACTAACACAAGTGCGAAAAGTGGTTTTTCAACACTAACACAAGTGCGAAAAGTGGTTTTTCCACACTAATACAAGTGCAAAAGTGGTTTCCTGCACCAACACAAGTGCGAAAAGTGGTTTTTCAACACTAACACAAGTGCGAAAAGTGGTTTATCAACACTAACACAAGTGCGAAAAGTGGTTTTTCAACACTAACACAAGTGCGAAAAGTGGTTTTTCCACACTAATACAAGTGCAAAAGTGGTTTCCTGCACCAACACAAGTGCGAAAAGTGGTTTTTCAACACTAACACAAGTGCGAAAAGTGGTTTTTTAACACTATCACAAGTGCAAAAAGTGTTTTCCACACTAATACAAGTGCAAAAGTGGTTTCCTGCACCAACACAAGTGCGAAAAGTGGTTTTTCAACACTAACACAAGTGCGAAAAGTGGTTTATCAACACTAACATAAGTGCGAAAAGTGGTTTTTCCACACTAATACAAGTGCAAAAGTGGTTTCCTGCACCAACACAAGTGCGAAAAGTGGTTTTTCAACACTAACACAAGTGTGAAAAGTGGTTTTTCCACACTAATACAAGTGCAAAAGTGGTTTCCTGCACCAACACAAGTGCAAAAAGTGTTTTTCCACACTAATGCAAGTGCAAAAGTGGTTTCCTGCACCACCACAAGTGCGAAAAGTGGTTTTTCAACACTAACACAAGTGCGAAAAGTGGTTTTTCCACACTAATACAAGTGCAAAAGTGGTTTCCTGCACCAACACAAGTGCGAAAAGTGGTTTTTCAACACTAACACAAGTGCGAAAAGTGGTTTTTCAACACTAACACAAGTGCGAAAAGTGGTTTTTCAACACTATCACAAGTGCAAAAAGTGTTTTTTCCACACTAATACAAGTGCGAAAAGTGCTTTTTCAACACTAACACTAGTGCAAAAAGTGGTTTTTCCACACGAATACAAGTGCAAAAAGTGGTTTCCTGCACCAACACAAGTGCAAAAAGTGGTTTTTCAACACTAACACAAGTGCGAAAAGTGGTTTTTCAACACTAACACAAGTGCGAAAAGTGGTTTTTCAACACTATCACAAGTGCAAAAGTGGTTTCCTGCACCAACACAAGTGCGAAAAGTGGTTTTTCAACACTAACACAAGTGCGAAAAGTGGTTTTTCAACACTAACACAAGTGCGAAAAGTGTTTTTTCCACACTAATACAAGTGCAAAAGTGGTTTCCTGCACCAACACAAGTGCGAAAAGTGGTTTTTCAACACTAACACAAGTGCGAAAAGTGGTTTATCAACACTAACACAAGTGCGAAAAGTGGTTTTTCAACACTATCACAAGTGCAAAAAGTGTTTTTTCCACACTAATACAAGTGCGAAAAGTGGTTTTTCAACACTAACACAAGTGCGAAAAGTGGTTTTTCCACACTAATACAAGTGCGAAAAGTGGTTTTTCCACACTAATACAAGTGCGAAAAGTGGTTTTTCAACACTAACACAAGTGCAAAAGTGGTTTCCTGCACCAACACAAGTGCGAAAAGTGGTTTTTCCACACTAATACAAGTGCAAAAGTGGTTTCCTGCACCAATACAAGTGCGAAAAGTGGTTTTTCAACACTAACGCAAGTGCGAAAAGTGGTTTTTCAACACTAACACAAGTGCGAAAAGTGGTTTTTCAACACTAACAGAAGTGCCAAAAGTGGTTTTTCCACACTAATACAAGTGCAAAAGTGGTTTCCTGCACCAACACAAGTGCGAAAAGTGGTTTTTCAACACTAACACAAGTGCGAAAAGTGGTTTTTCAACACGATCACAAGTGCAAAAAGTGTGTTTTCCACACTAATACAACTGCAAAAGTGGTTTCCTGCACCAACACAAGTGCGAAAAGTGGTTTTTCAACACTAACACAAGTGCGAAAAGTGGTTTTTCAACACTAACACAAGTGCGAAAAGTGGTTTTTCCACACTAATACAACTGCAAAAGTGGTTTCCTGCACCAACACAAGTGCGAAAAGTGGTTTCCTGCACCAACACAAGTGCGAAAAGTGGTTTTTCAACACTAACACAAGTGCGAAAAGTGGTTTTTCAACACTAACACAAGTGCGAAAAGTGGTTTTTCCACACTAATACAACTGCAAAAGTGGTTTCCTGCACCAACACAAGTGCGAAAAGTGGTTTTTCAACACTAACACAAGTGCGAAAAGTGGTTTTTCAACACTAACACAAGTGCGAAAAGTGGTTTTTCCACACTAATACAAGTGCAAAAGTGGTTTCCTGCACCAACACAAGCGCGAAAAGTGGTTTTTCAACACTAACACAAGTGCGAAAAGTGGTTTTTCAACACTAACACAAGTGCAAAAAGTGGTTTTTCAACAGTAACACAAGTGCAAAAAGTGTTTTTTCCACACTAATACAAGTGCAAAAGTGGTTTCCTGCACCAACACAAGTGCAAAAAGTGTTTTTCCACACTAATACAAGTGCAAAAGTGGTTTCCGCACCAACACAAGTGCGAAAAGTGGTTTTTCAACACTAACACAAGTGCGAAAAGTGGTTTTTCAACACTAACACAAGTGCGAAAAGTGGTTTTTCAACACTAACACAAGTGCGAAAAGTGGTTTTTCAACACTAACACAAGTGCGAAAAGTGGTTTTTCAACACTAACACAAGTGGGAAAAGTGGTTTTCCACAATAATACAAGTGCAAAAGTGGTTTCCTGCACCACCACAAGTGCGAAAAGTGGTTTTTCAACACTAACACAAGTGCGAAAAGTGGTTTTTCAACACTAACACAAGTGCGAAAAGTGGTTTTTCCACACTAATACAAGTGCAAAAGTGGTTTCCTGCACCAACACAAGTGCGAAAAGTGGTTTTTCAACACTAACACAAGTGCGAAAAGTGGTTTTTCCACACTAATACAAGTGCAAAAGTGGTTTCCTGCACCAACACAAGTGCGAAAAGTGGTTTTTCAACACTAACACAAGTGCGAAAAGTGGTTTTTCAACACTAACACAAGTGCGAAAAGTGGTTTTTCAACACTAACACAAGTGCGAAAAGTGGTTTTAAACACTATCACAAGTGCAAAAAGTGTGTTTTCCACACTAATACAACTGCAAAAGTGGTTTCCTGCACCAACACAAGTGCGAAAAGTGGTTTTTCAACACTAACACAAGTGCGAAAAGTGGTTTTTCAACACTAACACAAGTGCGAAAAGTGGTTTTTCCACACTAATACAACTGCAAAAGTGGTTTCCTGCACCAACACAAGTGCGAAAAGTGGTTTCCTGCACCAACACAAGTGCGAAAAGTGGTTTTTCAACACTAACACAAGTGCGAAAAGTGGTTTTTCAACACTAACACAAGTGCGAAAAGTGGTTTTTCCACACTAATACAACTGCAAAAGTGGTTTCCTGCACCAACACAAGTGCGAAAAGTGGTTTTTCAACACTAACACAAGTGCGAAAAGTGGTTTTTCAACACTAACACAAGTGCGAAAAGTGGTTTTTCAACACTAACACAAGTGCGAAAAGTGGTTTTTCCACACTAATACAAGTGCAAAAGTGGTTTCCTGCACCAACACAAGCGCGAAAAGTGGTTTTTCAACACTAACACAAGTGCGAAAAGTGGTTTTTCAACACTAACACAAGTGCAAAAAGTGGTTTTTCAACACTAACACAAGTGCGAAAAGTGGTTTTTCAACACTAACACAAGTGGGAAAAGTGGTTTTCCACAATAATACAAGTGCAAAAGTGGTTTCCTGCACCACCACAAGTGCGAAAAGTGGTTTTTCAACACTAACACAAGTGCGAAAAGTGGTTTTTCAACACTAACACAAGTGCGAAAAGTGGTTTTTCCACACTAATACAAGTGCAAAAGTGGTTTCCTGCACCAACACAAGTGCGAAAAGTGGTTTTTCAACACTAACACAAGTGCGAAAAGTGGTTTTTCCACACTAATACAAGTGCAAAAGTGGTTTCCTGCACCAACACAAGTGCGAAAAGTGGTTTTTCAACACTAACACAAGTGCGAAAAGTGGTTTTTCAACACTAACACAAGTGCGAAAAGTGGTTTTTCAACACTAACACAAGTGCGAAAAGTGGTTTTTCAACACTATCACAAGTGCAAAAAGTGTGTTTTCCACACTAATACAACTGCAAAAGTGGTTTCCTGCACCAACACAAGTGCGAAAAGTGGTTTTTCAACACTAACACAAGTGCGAAAAGTGGTTTTTCAACACTAACACAAGTGCGAAAAGTGGTTTTTCCACACTAATACAACTGCAAAAGTGGTTTCCTGCACCAACACAAGTGCGAAAAGTGGTTTCCTGCACCAACACAAGTGCGAAAAGTGGTTTTTCAACACTAACACAAGTGCGAAAAGTGGTTTTTCAACACTAACACAAGTGCGAAAAGTGGTTTTTCCACACTAATACAACTGCAAAAGTGGTTTCCTGCACCAACACAAGTGCGAAAAGTGGTTTTTCAACACTAACACAAGTGCGAAAAGTGGTTTTTCAACACAAACACAAGTGCGAAAAGTGGTTTTTCAACACTAACACAAGTGCGAAAAGTGGTTTTTCCACACTAATACAAGTGCAAAAGTGGTTTCCTGCACCAACACAAGTGCGAAAAGTGGTTTTTCAACACTAACACAAGTGCGAAAAGTGGTTTTTCAACACTAACACAAGTGCGAAAAGTGGTTTTTCAACACTAACACAAGTGCGAAAAGTGGTTTTTCAACACTATCACAAGTGCAAAAAGTGTGTTTTCCACACTAATACAACTGCAAAAGTGGTTTCCTGCACCAACACAAGTGCGAAAAGTGGTTTTTCAACACTAACACAAGTGCGAAAAGTGGTTTTTCAACACTAACACAAGTGCGAAAAGTGGTTTTTCCACACTAATACAACTGCAAAAGTGGTTTCCTGCACCAACACAAGTGCGAAAAGTGGTTTCCTGCACCAACACAAGTGCGAAAAGTGGTTTTTCAACACTAACACAAGTGCGAAAAGTGGTTTTTCAACACTAACACAAGTGCGAAAAGTGGTTTTTCCACACTAATACAACTGCAAAAGTGGTTTCCTGGACCAACACAAGTGCGAAAAGTGGTTTTTCAACACTAACACAAGTGCGAAAAGTGGTTTTTCAACACTAACACAAGTGCGAAAAGTGGTTTTTCAACACTAACACAAGTGCGAAAAGTGTTTTTTCCACACTAATACAAGTGCAAAAGTGGTTTCCTGCACCAACACAAGCGCGAAAAGTGGTTTTTCAACACTAACACAAGTGCGAAAAGTGGTTTTTCAACACTAACACAAGTGCAAAAAGTGGTTTTTCAACAGTAACACAAGTGCAAAAAGTGTTTTTTCCACACTAATACAAGTGCAAAAGTGGTTTCCTGCACCAACACAAGTGCAAAAAGTGTTTTTCCACACTAATACAAGTGCAAAAGTGGTTTCCGCACCAACACAAGTGCGAAAAGTGGTTTTTCAACACTAACACAAGTGCGAAAAGTGGTTTTTCAACACTAACACAAGTGCGAAAAGTGGTTTTTCAACACTAACACAAGTGCGAAAAGTGGTTTTTCAACACTAACACAAGTGCGAAAAGTGGTTTTTCAACACTAACACAAGTGGGAAAAGTGGTTTTCCACAATAATACAAGTGCAAAAGTGGTTTCCTGCACCACCACAAGTGCGAAAAGTGGTTTTTCAACACTAACACAAGTGCGAAAAGTGGTTTTTCAACACTAACACAAGTGCGAAAAGTGGTTTTTCCACACTAATACAAGTGCAAAAGTGGTTTCCTGCACCAACACAAGTGCGAAAAGTGGTTTTTCAACACTAACACAAGTGCGAAAAGTGGTTTTTCCACACTAATACAAGTGCAAAAGTGGTTTCCTGCACCAACACAAGTGCGAAAAGTGGTTTTTCAACACTAACACAAGTGCGAAAAGTGGTTTTTCAACACTAACACAAGTGCGAAAAGTGGTTTTTCAACACTAACACAAGTGCGAAAAGTGGTTTTTCAACACTATCACAAGTGCAAAAAGTGTGTTTTCCACACTAATACAACTGCAAAAGTGGTTTCCTGCACCAACACAAGTGCGAAAAGTGGTTTTTCAACACTAACACAAGTGCGAAAAGTGGTTTTTCAACACTAACACAAGTGCGAAAAGTGGTTTTTCCACACTAATACAACTGCAAAAGTGGTTTCCTGCACCAACACAAGTGCGAAAAGTGGTTTCCTGCACCAACACAAGTGCGAAAAGTGGTT